>NC_142444.1:59374318-59677348 GCF_059453495.1 Arachis ipaensis
CTACCAAAGCTCACGCTTCCAGCTGCGCGACTCTGATAGCTCGGACATTACGACGACTTTTATACTATTTAATACTAAAATATGAGCCTGTTTGAAACTTTAAACCGCAATACCGCTCCCAAAAATACTTTTGCTATACAACGTACATCCATGCATACCATACAACGTACAGAAACTGATAAAGAGTACATACATATATATATATATATATATATATACATATATATAAATATTATTACAAGCATTAACCAATACAATTCCTATCCCTCTTACAGAATATATATCAAGATAAAGGTGAGGATACAATAAACCATAACTAAAACAATACAGAGCATCACAACAAAAATTAAATAAGCTCTTCGTAACTTCTGCGCCCATATCTTGAAAGGGGAAAAATGTAGGGGGGGGTGAGAACATCATCCTCGAAAGGGTTCTCAGTAGAGGGTTTTTGGGAATTACTGTAATAGGATACATGAAGATAACCGCACCAGTGATTAATAACTGTCTTATGCCTCTTTTCAAAAACAACAGTTTTCAATAAGGTAAAGTCGGAAATCTTTTCTGAAAGAGGAACCGTTCAATTCTCAAAAACACCAAAAGCCTTTCAAAAAGGTTTATCTATGCTGAACCAAAATAGCCTTTCATATTTTTCCAAATCAGAAACACAAAACCGAAACCAACCATCGGTCTATCTCAATCCAACCACGGCCCTAGGCCCAAACAATCCAACCACGGCCCTAGGCCCAAAGAATCCAACCATCAACCAAATCACCACAATCCAACAGAGTCCCAATTGCAAACACAGATAGGAAGTTCAAGCACAAACAAACAATTACAGCAAGTAGAACAATTAGCAGTTAATCACAAAGGCAAACCAAGTACAATATGCACACCCAAACAATGTCACATAGATGCATATGATGCATGCCTGTCCCTAGTGGCTGATGATATCATCTGTCGGTTATATAGCCAACCCGACACGTCCTGGTAGCTAACCATGGACAGAAACACCCATCGTGGAGCAAGTAGGTTTGAGCTACAACCCCATTGCTACTACCCGCTCAACCCAGAGCCAGTGGAATAACCACTACTGCGGCTACTACCCAGGCAGGTGTTTAAAAGCTCAACCTGGAGCGAGTGGAATCACCACTACTACCGCTACTACCCAGGCGTCACAGTGTCTGACCTGGAGCAAGTGGGACGAACCACAACCCTTGCTACTACCCAGGTATCTCAAACATATATTCATTCAGTTCCAGCCATGGATCAACATCCATCTCAGCCATCCGGCTTAAATTCAAAATTCATAGTTAGCCATACGGCCCATAACTCATTCGGCATTCAGCCATAAATCAATATCATACACAGCCATTCCGGCTCACGGTTCAATCCAAAACCAGCCAATATTCATAATCATACACAGCCATTCTGGCCCATAACAAAACAGCACTTCCACCGTTCAACATCATTAAATTCATAAAACCGGAATTTAAGCCATAAATTACTTTTCTCAAGCCGTTTCACTATGAAATCAAATTTCAACTCTTTTTAGCCTTGGCTTTAAAGATCTCATTTTCTTAAATCATCTCAGGCTCATATGCCAAATTTACTCAAAGTGAGTCTCCTTTTGAAAACAAAGCCACTCTCGGCATTCTCTTTCCAAAACTTCCAAAACCATGGCAAGTTAAGGATTTATTTCAAAGTACTCAAAATCACTCATCCAACAATGGGATTTTATAACAAAAGCTTCTCGGCAGAGTCCCAAGTCTTTAGGGAAGGTCATCTTACATCAATTCTTTAAAATTCATTGAAACTCTTAAAATTATAGATTCTCGGTTCAAGTAAATAAAACTGAATTTATTATGAAACTGAACCATACAAAATCACAAGTTCCAACCCGGTCCAAAATCAACTCATTTGAAACAGAATTAGTTCATTTGAATCAAACCGCTTTCAGATTTCTTTTTGGAACTCATTTTTCCAATTCTTCTAAAATGCCTCAAACTTGATTACTCAATCAAAAATCTAGGTTCCTTTAAAAATCACTAAAAACTCATTTTTATATTGAAATCAATATTATAGCATCATTCTTTCCTTCAGTGATTCAAATGGTAAAAATAGTTCAGTTCTAAATAAGCCGAACTCAACGTATAAGGTTCATCAAATAAATTAAGCTTGAAAACATAAATATCCTTTTAATAAATCAAATAATACAATCTCTCAAATCCAACCTTTTTTTAAATAACCTTTCAACCAAGACTAAGAGTTTATAGAAATTTCGGCAGCACCTCCCCTAAAACTTGGACTTTTGCCACCCGGTTCGGGTCCCAACTAAACCGTTCCTCATTCCTTTTCAACAACACAAAACCAGAAATCAATTCAAAGCAGGCTAAATCCAACAATCGCCTCAGTGGCGTATCTCAAGGATACCATTTCAAAATTAACTCAATATCAATCGATGTAACTCATTTCCAAAGCTTTAAAGAATCAGTTCGGCAATAAATCATTTGTCCATAACCAAGTCAATTAAAGTAAACCAGGCTGAATTCAAAAGTGCATTCGACTTTTCACATCATTGAAATAACTGACTCAATTCAAACCAATCCTCAACGGTTTAAACTCAGATTTCAAATCTTTAAAGAATCAACTTTAAAACATTACATTTCATAAAGCCGCACAACAATTCAGCCAAACCAACATCTATAATCATTCGAGTCAATCAAATAATACATAAGGCAATTACAATCACCAAATACACAATATCTCACATCAGTATCCATATGTAATAATTCCAATACATAAAACATAGTTTTTGGAAAGTGCCCCTTCCTCAAAACGCAAATTCCATAACCCAAACGCGTCACATAATCCTTTTTGCATCGACCCGAGATCAACAATCAAAATCCCGGCAGCCAAAACCTCAGTTTCAAGCCACTTTCGCAACAGTCTCAACACTCTAATCGCAACATACAACAACCAAAACTCAATTGTATAGCAATTAACGCCACAAACCTCAGCGTGAGATAACAGAATAGTAACCAAAAGACTTTCAAACCGAAAATGCTTACCGAACCGAAGGAGAAACGGTTAAACTGAGACAGCGGCGGTCTCCGAACCGGTTCGGCGGTAACCCGGCAGCCACCTCAAGCGGCAGCGATGACCTGAACCATATGCAGTGACAATGAGGTTCCCAGAAACTCAACGGAAAGGAGAACCAGCTTAAAATCCTTACCGACGAAGCCTTTCAGCGACAGCAGCAGCATTTCCAGCGGCAGAGGCTTACCGGCGCACCCTCATGAGCGGTGACAAGGCCCCCAACAGCAGCTGGGCACATCGGCAGGAACAGCTCCGCGACGGTTCTCCTCTGGCGGGGCTCCCCCTCTCTTCCTCGCGACAACACCGGCGACGCTGGCGGCGAGCAATTTGGTGACTGGGCGGCGCGACCCTTTTTCCCTTTCGCGGTCCTCCCCTTCACCTCAGATTTGCTCTGTGACGGCGTAGGGATGGTGGCGCGGCTGGACTGGGCGTGGCCTCAGTGGCAATGGCGAGGCAAAACGGTGACCCACGACCACCCTCTTCCTCGCGTAGCCCTCTGTTTCGACCTCTCTCTTCGCCTCGGACCTGACGGCGGACTCCAAGGCGGCGCGACGCGGTGAGCTTGCAGCTGCCACGACGGACTATGGCGGCAACTTCACGGCCAGCGGCGATGCTGTTAGGCCATGGCGGCGATGCTCTTCTCCCTCTCCTCCTCTCTGCTTCTGTCTCAGTTTCTTCTGTGGTGAAGGGAGTAGTGTTTGCATTGCGGCTGTTAGGTTTAGTGGGAGAGGGTTTCGGCTGAAGCAAATGGGGGGTAGGGTTCATTTTCTTTTTGAAAATTAGGGTTAAGGGCATTATGGTAATTTCACATAAAATTGGGAATAATATAGTAGTTGAAACCCAATGTAAATCCAACACTTATTGTATATAGAAAATACTATTTGCTCATCAATTTTTACAAATTATTTTCAATAAAATGCCCAAATCAAACAATTAGAAATAATATACTTAATTTCTTCATTTTTCCAAAATAGCAATAGTAATATTTAAAATATTACTTATCTAATCTAAATCATATAAAATCCTTATTATTTCATAACTATCAACTTTATAATTCAAATATAGAAAATAATCCAATAATTATAAAATTGGATAATAATCATAACTTATCTCAAGTTCAATAAATCAAAACTTGCCTTAATTATCCTTAATAAAATAATCTCTGAAATTAAGGCTATAAATAACTATATGATTTGAGACTTGATCATAATAAGACTTTTCAAAGTTCTGGGTGTTACATAATGACTATAGAGTATAATTTAAACAACAATAGATAAATAACATAAGTAATAAAAAATAGACATAAAATTTAATTTTTTTGATATTTGGTACAAAAATAAATATAACAAAATAAATTACTGTTCTCATACATTATAACATAAAATTTAACATTATCCTTTTCTAGAGCCATCTATTTTTTTAGTTTTTATCCTTATTTTTGTACTTTATTTTAATTTTATTAAACCAAAAAGTACTAATGTCATTTAACTTTAATTTTTAACTTTTATTATAAATGAAAATATGTGACTTTGAATGTATTAGATAATAAAAAAACTCATAATAAAAAAAATTTAAATTTACTCATTCATTATATTTATAAGAGTGTAGATGATTCACATAAGAGTTATGAGATTTTTTTTGAACTTTTATTTTAAAGTAGTATTCACTTCTGAGTGTAATAATTATGAACTAATATATGTTGGTAACTAATTGCGATTGAAGAGAAGATAGAAAGAGAATAAAAACGGAGGAAGGAAGAGAGAACAAGCTAATATAAGAGTGATGGTGAGGCATATGTAGATAGATAATAATAAGAAAAAAGAGTAATGAAAACAAAAATTAAAAATTCTAAAAGAATAATAAGACTAAAGGTAATTTAATTAAAATATTGAATATAAAATTATAAGAAATAAAATATTTTTAGCTATTAAAATAATGCGAGAGAAAGAGATATTTCAATATAAATTTTTATATCTGTTTCAAATTAAATATAATTGAGAAATAAATAAATTTACAAATATTTATAAATTTTATCTTTATTGTTACACATAGTAACAACATAATGATTTTAGTATTATACCTAAATTAATTTAAATTCAATTATTCTATATATTAAAGAAATTAAATAACTAATACATTTTTTTATTTTTTATTTCATTATTCTATACAAAATTTTTGAATGCTTGATATCTTAACTTTTTTTTTTAAAATGATAAAATATGACTTAACAAGTAAGTATGAAAAATAAGTATCTTTATAATAGTTATACATCTTGATATGGCGGTTACAAATATAAGTCATAACTCGGCATCGCGCGTTATAGCTCGGCTTAACAAGCTATAAATCGTCCAAACGGTACTCATAATATTACCGTCTGATCTTACGGCGCAATGGTCGGATACATTGCAAATCTTCTACAGACCGAGATAATCACACCAAATGTAACTGACAAGGACCTCGGCCTGTATAAAAGAAGGTAAGATATTTTCTTTAGGTAGGCAATTAAGATACAATACTGACTTAAGCATTGGAGTGCCTTTGCAGGTACACTCCCCCTCTCCTCACTCACGAGTTGCGAAGGGAAAGTTCGGACAAGAGAAATTTATAGTTCGGTATTCAGGAGGAAAGCTCGGCAACTTGTTGTTGACTGCTAACCTATTCTCCAGTACTTTCAGGCAAGAACAATTGGCGCCCACCGTGGGGCCGAAATAATATAAAGCCCTTTTCTTTTCTCGGCCCCATTACCTTCACATACACCCATGGCCGATGCACAACCTCCTTCCCCGTCCGAGCTCCTACAGATGGTGATCGAGCTTCAACAGGCAAATCAGCGCATGGCGCAAGAAAATTAGAAAATGGCTGACCAGATCGCCGAGTTGAACAATGCTCGGATAGAAAATAACAACGATCGTCAACCACAACAGGAAGACAAGGAACACCAATCTGACCCATCACATGTTTTTGAAACTATTCGGATTCAGCCACGAGACGAAGAAGCGCGGCCTGAAGATGAACATAAGGAGCCCGACAATTCTGTGGGACCCTTCACACCAGATGTGATGAATTTTGAACTGCCACGAAGGTTCACCTTACCAATGACTCTTATCCTCTATAACGGGCTTGGTGACCCAAAGAAGTTCCTCAAAAAATTCCGATCAATAATGATCGTTAATGGTGCATCCAATCATGTTTTATGTCGTTGCTTTCCATCTTATTTGGACGGCCCTGCACTTAACTGGTTTTGTGCTTTGCCTGTAGGTTCATTCTCTAGGTTCCAGGAGATGGCCAAGCTATTTGAAGATCATTTTGCTGGATCTACTATTTATTTGCATGATTTAGATTATCTGAATACAATAAAGCAAGGCCAGAATGAGAGATTGAAAGACTACATGACTTGCTTCACAAAGGTCGCAATGAGCATACTAGACCTCCACCCCGAGGTCCATTTGCATGCCATTAAGAGTGGACTTCGACCAGGAAAGTTCCAAGAGACCATCGCTGTAGCCAAGCCAAAGACCCTTGCCGAGTTTCGCAAAAAATCCAAAGGACAAATCGATATCGAAGAACTCAGACAAGCTTGGAAAGCCGAAAAAACACAATACATAGACGAGGATAAGATACAAAACAGTAAGAAAAATTTTAAACTAACTCCTCGATTTGAATCCTACACACAGTTCAACATAAAGCGGGAAGACATCATCATAGAGATGCTGAACTCAAAATTGATCAAACCCCCGAGGAAGGCCGGCACCTATCAAGACACAAAGAACGTGGATAAATCCAAATACTATACTTTCCACCAGAAGCACGGCCACACCACTACGAATGTGTGGTCACAAAAGACCTTTTAGAAAGGCTAGCTCAGCAAGGTCATCTTGACAAATACATTAGTGGCCACATACAGAGGTGTACACCATCCTTTACTAGAAACACCTCATCAGAACCACAACATCGGGGAAAAGAGAAGGCGTCTGCAAGCCCATATGAACCACCTCAAGGTGTAATCAACTGTAGCTCAGGTGGGTACGCAAGTGGAGGAGCATTAAGCTCGGCTAAAAAAAGGCCTGTCCGAGCAATGTGTTCCGTGGAAAGAACTCAACACGAACCGATAACAATCCCTCAATTTCCGCAAGTGATATTCACACGTGCCGACTTTGATTACAACATTCAAAATTTGGATGACCCTGTGGTCATATCTCTTTAATTGGGTGATCTGCTGGTAAAAAAGGTGCTATTAGATCCAGGGAGTAGCGCCGACATTCTATTTTATTCCACCTTTCAGAAAATGAAGCTCAGCGACAACATCCTCCAATCATCGAGTGGAGACTTAGTCGGCTTCTCAGGTGAAAGAGTCCCTTTATTGGGATCAGTGTGGTTACAAACAACACTGGATGAGCACCCTCTATCCAAATCCTCTAATATTCAATATTTAGTGGTAAATTGTTTTAGCCCATATAATCTTATACTTGGCCGATCATTTTTAAACAAGTTCGGCGCAATTGTAACCACAATTCATCTCTGCATTAAGTTTCCTGTGCAGGACGATCAAATTGCAACTATCCATTGCGACTACAAAGAAGCGCGATAGTGCTACAACATCAGCATGAGACTACCGAATCGCTTAAAGCAAGCCTAGGTCAACAATGTCCACATTTCCAAAAACAACTCGGTCTTGGCCGACCTAGGCCCAAGAGCCAAATTTCTCGAATGGTCCACACCAACAGGTGAGTTACAAAAAGTATATTTCAATAATAATCCTAACAAATACACCTATGTAGGTACAACCATCAGCACGGCAGAACTAAATGCAGTACAAACCTTTCTACAAAAGCAAGCCGACCTGTTCGCCTAGAAACCATCTGATATGCCCAGCATTGACCCCCAAATCATTGCCCATAAACTAGCAATCAACCCTTCTGTCCGACCAGTATAGCAGAAAAAAAGAAACATCGGAGATGAAAAGAGAAAGGCGTCATTGGAAGAGACTCAAAAGCTAATCAATGCCGACTTTATCAGGGAAATACGGTTCACCACCTGGCTAGCCAATGTTGTAATGGTAAGAAAACAAAACGGTAAGTGGCACATGTGCGTCGACTTCACTGATCTAAATAAAGCATGCCCGAAGGATTCATATCCTTTACCATCCATAGACTCTTTGGTGGATAACGCCTCTGGTTATGCCACCTTAAGTTTCATGGATGCCTATTCCGGTTACAACCAGATCCTTATGCACCCTTCTGATCAAAGTAAAACGGCCTTTATTAGTGAATTTGGTAATTATTGTTATAAAGTTATGCCTTTTGGACTAAAGAATACATGGCAACTTATTAGCGTCTCTTGGACAAAGTCTTCGCCAAACAGATCGGTAGAAATATGGAAGTCTTCGTTGACGACATGGTCGCCAAGACAAAGGTCGGCCATGACCATATCGCCGACCTCGCCAAAATATTTGATCAAATACGGCATTACAACATGCGTCTTAATCCTGAAATATGTGCTTTTGCCATTCAAGGTGGTAAGTTTTTGGGTTTTTTACTAACTAGCAGGGGTATCGAGGCCAATCTAGACAAATGCCGAGCAGTACTAGAAATGACGAGCCTAAATATAATAAAGGAGGTGTAGCGCCTGACAGGAAGACTTGCTACACTTTCCCGATTTGTACCATGTTTGGCTTCAAAATCTTTTCCTTTTTTCCAAACACTTAAAAAGAAAACCACTTTTCAATAGAATGACGATTGCAAAAGAGCTTTCAATACTCTTAAAACAATTCTATCGCAACCGCCAGTTCTACAAAAACCCTTACAAGGGGAAGAACTTTCCTATACTTGTTAGTTACTGACTGGGCGATAAGCTCTGCTCTAGTTACAGAAAGGAACAAAGTTCAATAGCCAATTTATTTCGTTAGCAAGACGCTACAACATGCTGAAGTCAATTATCCAAAGATAGAAAAACTAGCGTTAACAATGGTATTCTCAGCGAGGAGACTCCGGCCTTATTTTCAGAGCCATGTTATTCATGTTCGGACCGACCAACCATTACGCTAGCTCTTGCATAAACCTGAAATTGCAGGACGACTTGTCAAATGGTCTGTCGAGCTGTCTGAGTTTGACATCAGATACCAAGGACGGGGTCCGATTAAGTCACAATTCCTTGCCGACTTCATAGCAGAATTGACAATCCCAACAGCAGATGACCATACAGTACAATGGACATTATACATTGATGGTTCATCAAACCCCCAAGGGTGTGGCACAGGAATCAGGCTGGAAGGCGATGATGGCTTCATTTTGGAACATTCCCTTCACCTTTCCTTCAAAGCTAGCAACAATCAATCCGAATATGAGGCTCTAATTGTAGGACTTTGGCTCTATTTAGATCTCCATATATCAGCCATAAAGGTATACTGTGACTCACTATTGGTAGTACAACAGGTAAATGACATTTTTCAAGTCAAAGATCCACTGCTTACTAAATACTTATTATTAGTAAGACATTTGATCTCCCAATTTATAAACTTTGAAATACAGCATATACCACGAGATCAGAACCATAGAGCTGACATTTTATCTAAGCTCAGTAGCACACAATCTCCACTATCCACATTACATCAATCCACTTTACATACTCCAAGTGTTACGCTAGCAGATGTTTTAAGTGTCACACAGGAACAGGATTGGCGGAGCTCCTTTATACATTATTTAAAAACAGGTGAAACACCATCCAATGTAGAAAACGCAAAGAAATTCCGACGACAAGCGTCATTTTTCACACTACAAAATGGCTCTTTATATAGACGAGGATATTCTCGGCCCTTAGTGAAATGCCTCTCAACATCTGAAGCCGAGTTAGCACTATCTGAGGCTCACGAGGGAATTTGTGGAACACACACCGGAGCTCGGAGTTTAGCTTTAAAAGTCCTCCGTGCCGGTTTCTTTTGGCCTACTTTACAACAAGATAGTCATAATAAAGTTCGGAGCTGCGAAAGCTGCCAGAAGCACGCACCCATCATACACATTCCAGTCGAGCATCTACATCACTCAAACATCAGTTGGCCTTCAATCATTGGGGGCTCGATATACTCGGCCCATTCCCAATGGCGGCGGGCCAGGTAAAATTCCTATTGGTTGCAATTGATTACTTTTTAAAATGGGTCAAAGCCCAGCCCTTATCTAAATTACATCTCAACAAATGATCTCTTTCGTCTGGAAAAACATTATCTGCCGCTTTGGCATTCCTCAACACATCGTTACTGACAATGGTCGCCAGTTTGTCGATCAAAAGTTTACCTCTTTTTTGCAGAACATTAAGATCAAACACCACTTCGCCTCTGTTGAACATCCTCAAACAAATAGATTGGCAGAAGCAGCGAACAAGGTAATCATACACGCCCTAAAGAAAAAATTGGTTGATGCAAAAGAACTATGGGCCGAGATTATACCAGAGATTCTGTGGGGATACAACACCACACCCCAATCCTCAACAAAGGAAATGCCATTCTGACTTGTATATGGCTCCGAAGCCATGATAGCATTGGAAGTTTCACAATGTTCCATCAGAACTCAAGTCGACGACCATGACGAAGCTCGGCGCGCCGACTTAGATACTATTAAGGAGATCAGGGATATGGCAACAATACATCAATGTGCAACACAACAAGTCAAAGCTCGGTGATACAATAAAATAGTCAAGCACCGATCATTTCAAAAAGGCGACCTAGTACTAAGAAAGACAGAAACTGCTTGAAAGCCGTCTACGCATGGAAAGCTTGCCGTAAATTGGGACGGTCCATATTGAATTGCTGAAGTACTCAGAAATAGAGCCTACCGCCTAGAATATTTAGATGGTATGACTATACCTCATACTTGGAATATTCGCTCTCTGAAGCAATTTTATAGTTAAAAAGTCAGGAACAGGCTTGTACTCTTTTTTCTACTACCAAGATTTTTCCCAAAAAGGTTTTGCTTGGAGGGGTTTTAACGAGGCTTGCCTACCCGCACCTTTGTAACTAAAAGGTTTCCGAATTACAGAGACATCCTCATATCTTCTTTAACTATAATTATCTTATTTACAATTTAACTCTGGCCGAATGTATGCTCTGCAAATTATAACTTACTTTAATATGTTAACAATCTTTAACTTATCCCTTCTCGAGGATACAATGATTCAATTATTAGTGAATATACCAAGTTCTAATATATTTCTATCAATTAATAAGCTCAAAAGCCTTTTTTCAGTATACCGGATAATAGTGAAAGGCTATCTATCAAAGCAAACATCAAATTGCAAAATCATTCAACACTAACGGTCAAAACATACTCCCTTTATGGGCTACAATTGTACGCATGTATCAAAAAGCTCTCAAAACAGAGCAACACAAGTTCAACAGATAACAAAATTACAAAAGTTACAAATTCTCATCTTCATCCTCACGACACCGTCGTCTTCCACCATCACCCTATCACGGACGATCTTTCCAGGATCCATTTGGGAAATATCAACTTCGGGGGCCAAGAACTTCACATGTAGGGACTCTCTTTCAAACCCCTCCACGAAAGAATCCAAAATCTCAACTTTCTTTTTCTTCTCCATATCTTTCAACTGAGCAGAAACTTCAACCATTCGAGCTTCCATACTAGACAAATCAGCCTCCTTCTTCTTCAAATCCTCCACCCCTTAGCATAATTTTCTTTCATGACCTTTAGTTGTTTCTCCGTGTCAGTCAATTTTGCCTGCAGTTCAGCAATAGTATTCTTACTCTCAGACAATTCCTCCTTTAATGCATTGTAATCCTCTTTTTCCCCAACCAACTTCTTATATTTGACCTCCTGACTTCGACCCAAACTTGCCAAACGCAACCCAACTACCTACAAAATAGATAAGCAAAAACAAACAACTAAACATCGTAAAAATAATAATAATAATAATAATAATAACAACAAAACCAAACATAGATGCATGTATTGTCCAATGGCGCTTTCGCCGACCACATTTTCCAGAGAAACATCAGCCGAGGATTGACAAACCTCGTCAGCCACAACCATATAAGGGAAATTCTTTCCCAAACCGATAAGCCATCGCTATGCTCGAAAGCTTCGTGAAGTTTATTTCTGATTTAACATAAAGGCATGAATTTCCTCTAAAGGAACATCCCTACCCCTCTCGCTAGATTCCTCGGAGGAATCCACAACATCAGATTTTCTCTTTTTAGGTATCACCTTCCTCTGCCTTGGAGGAGGCTGATTCACTTCTCCAGCAATACTGACCTTTCCCAGATTGGACGACAAAACTTCTTTTTCCAAATTTTTGTTTTTAAACCGAGCCCTCAAAGAAGTAGCTGAAACACCAGGATACTTACCACCTGAATGCCAAAAAATAACATCACAAATTAGAAAAAACTTTTCAAAATGAAAAGAACAATCAATCTGACATATAACTCACCCATGTATTCTATCACAGCCTGTTTGTTTTCTTCCCGTTGGAGAAGATCAGAAACAGAGATAAAATCTTTTCGATCAATTGCCTCTACCAGGAACTCAGTCAAACATACATTCCTAGGACTAATAACTTCAGCACCAAGAATGTTCTGAGGTTCCGAACACCACCACAACGGAAACTTCTCAGCCAAATCCTCATCCATATAAAACGGAAAATCATCTTCCATACTTCTAACCTTAAGGTACATCTCTTTAAAATCCTTGAAGGAAGACTTAAATAGCTTAAAGATCCCAAACCCAGGGGTACTGTTCAGATTAACCCTCCCCCTTTCCAAACCCCTTTTGCTTGAAACAGTGAGAAGAACAAATCAATTGAAGGGTTCTCCTCAAGATATTCCATTAAAACTTCAAAGCATCGCAAAAATTCCCAACCATTAGGATGGAGTTGTGATGGAGCACTGATGAGTCTATATTTTCCCGATATATTTTAACTTGATTTGGATGGATTTTATCACATAAACTCACACTTAAGCACCAAAATAGCATACTTTTCTGTTTTGTCCCCAATTTGTCCTTAAATGTGAAAACATGCAATTTTGTGCTTGAAATGAGCAATTTAATTCTACTTTTATTCCATTTGATTCCATGACATGTTCGTTGAGTGATTTCAGGCCTTGGAGACAAGAATGAATAGCCAAAAGTGGAAGAAAGCATGTACATGAAAGAACACATGAAGAAAATAATGAAAAGCACACACAGACAAGTGTGCATACGCACAAGCTTGCGTGCGTGCACACAAGAGGAAATTTGTATGTGTGCGTGCGCACAAGTACCTATGCATATGCACAGGAGAACTTTAAGCAAAGTGTGCGTACGTACACATCTGTGCGTATGCACAGGACCCTGCACGTGGTTTCATTAATGAAACACATGCTGCGCGATTTTGGAGGCCTTTGGCCCAGTTTTGGAAGCTCCAATGTTGAATGGGAAGTGCTATATCAAGGGGGATTGAAGACATATGAAGGCATTAGATTAGAAGGCCACATTTTTACATTTTTAATATAGTTAATTAGGAGTAGGAGTAGTGTAGAGTAGATTGCTCTCCTAGGGTTTCATTTCCATCTCCATTATAGCATTTTATAGCAAGCTTTTCTTTGGATTTTTGCTCCTTTTATTGTAAGTACTCTTGATCTTCTCTTTAATTATATTACCTTTGCCTCATTTTCTTATGGTTCAAGTTACTTTGTTTATATATGCAATTTTGAGTTTCTTGAAGTTTTGATAGATAAATTTAATGTTTCTTGCTTCCTTTATGTTTGATTGCTTGTTTATATTTGATTTTGTGAATAGTTGGTTATATTTATCCATTTTTCTTTACAATTTCCCATGTTTTACTTTTTATGCACACAAGGTGTTTGTGGAAATGTCAACTTTAGATTTTGAGTAGATTTTCCCACCTTGGCTTGTGATTTGAATTCCTAGGATACTAGAGTCATGATGTCCGACATTTAGTGGTAATTCTTGGGTAGTTAGTTGACTCTTGTTTCCATTGACGCTAGCTTTTTATCAACTAGTTTGGTAAGTTAGCTAGGACTTATGGATTAAGGTCAACTATGCTTGCTTGACTTACTCCTCGATGTTAGGGGTTAACTAGGCGAGATTAACTCATCATAATTATCATAGTTGTGGTTATGGCGATGATAGGATTCCTTGGATCCTCTTATTCCCAACTCAGGGCTCTTTATTGCATTTATAGCATTTTCACTAGTTTTAATCTCATCTTCTCTTTACTTGCATTAATTACAATTTTGATCATTCCTTAGTTCTTTTATTTCTTAGTTCCTTTAATCTTTAGTTTTTTTATTTGAAAAACCCCTTTTCCTCACAA
The DNA here is from genome assembly GCF_059453495.1 of Arachis ipaensis. Lineage (NCBI taxonomy): Eukaryota > Viridiplantae > Streptophyta > Magnoliopsida > Fabales > Fabaceae > Arachis > Arachis ipaensis. The sequence continues at coordinate 59,388,737 of NC_142444.1, forward strand.
CCGAAAGCGTAGCATTTCCAATTGCATTCGAAGGGAGAACGACCCGAGGTTGAAAGACTCTTGGTTTATTTGTTTTGATTTGAATTTAACATTTGATTGATGTTCAATTGTTGGGTTTGGACTATACTTGCGACGTCAATCCTATTTTTAGTGTGAAAATCCAAACCTATGCTTTTGGGCGTTGTCAAATTTGGCACCGTTGCCGGGGATGTGATGAATCCACATTTCATGGTATTTATTTGCTCTATTTGGGTGGATTTCATCAAATTTTCTTGCACTTGTCCATTGAAATATCATAGTTTCATGATTTCTTCCTAAATTATGTATAAAAGTGAAAACATGCTTTTTAGGCCATATAATGTCTAATTTTTATCCACTTTAATTTCATATGATGCCTTGATGTGTTTGCTAAGTGATTTCAGATTTCCAAAGCACGTATGGGTTGAAGAAGTGAGGAAAAGAGCATGCAAAAAGGAAGAAACCATGAAGAAATGGAGTTTCGAAGTTTCAGCACACGTGCGTACGCACAAGTGTGAGTGCGTATGCATAACGAAGATTTGCGAGCGACGCATATGCGTGGATGGAATTTTTGCCAGGTGACGCGTACGCGTGACCCGAGTTACGTCATCTCATTAATTGCAAATCGCTGGGGGCGAATTCTTGGCCTCCAAAACCCAGTCTAACACATTTCTGAAGCTATTTCAACCCAAATTCAAGTGGAAACAAGGGAGGAGAATTAGGGCTAGTTTTGCATCATGTAGTTTATTTTATAGAGAGAGAAGCTCCCCCCTCTCTCTAGAATTAGGGTTAGCTAGCTTAATTTTCTTGTAATTTCTACTTTTGATTCTTGTTTTAATCTAGTTTCTTCTACCTTTCTTTACTTTATTGTCTTAATCTCTTTAGTTTATCATGTTAATTTCTCATTTTATTGCTTTTTATGCTTATGAACACTCTTGTCATTTTCATTTACATTTAATGAAATTTATGTTTTCATGTCATTTATTGCTTCCTTTAATTGTTATTGTCATTTTCTTGCTTTTGGTATTTTAGAATTTATTTTATTGTAATTTAATATTATTTTATTCTCATGCACACCAAGTGTTTGATAAAATGCTCGGCTTAGTTTTTACATAGTTTTCCTTCACTCTTGGCTTGGTATTGATGACTTTGGTGATCCTTGAGTTATTGATGTCCATTCTTATTTGATATATTAGAGTAGTTAGTTGATTTGGTTTCCCTTGACTCTATGTGACCCTTTAGTGTTGACATAGGACTTAGGGATTGGAATTAACTATGCCTATTTGACTTATCTTCGATGTAAGGTTGACTAAGTAGGATTAACTCTTCATAATCATCATGTGTTTGTGGTCAATGGCTAGGATAGGTAGCCTTAGCTCTCAATTGCTTGCCAAGAGGTTTTCTTGCATTTTAAGTTTCCTTCCCTTGCATTTAATTGCTTTGACTTTTATTGCCTTGACCTTTAATTCCTTGCATGTTTATTTTATTGCTTTGATGTTTAATTTCTTGCATATTTAGTTTTTACACTCTTGCTTGAGAAATTAGGTATTTGGGTAGAATTGAGTTGTGGATGTCCATTCTGCATTGTGTGAGATAGTTAATTGGTTTGATTTCTATTGACGCTAGTCTTTCACTAAGTAATTAGTGAGTTGACTAGGACTTATGGATTGAGATCAATTACGCCTTTTGACTAATTCTCAAGGAGGATTAACTAATTTGGATTGATTCCATACAATTGCCATGTTTGTGGTCCATAACCAGGATTGGAATCCGAAATTTCCCAATTCTTGCTAAGAGTTGCCTTTTACATTTCTTATATGCTTATTTACTTTCTTGCTATTTACTTTCTTGCATGCTAAGTTACCTTTCAGCACTTTAATTTCTTGCAATTTATAATACTTGCTCTTTCTTGCATTCCCAACCCCCAATTTCCTCATAGCCAATAATATTACATTTCATTGAAACTCCTAGGGAAGACGACTCAAGGTTGAATTACTCTCGGTTTAAATTAGAAATATTAAACTTTGATGTTTAGGATTTAATTTGTCCGTTTGGTCTATACTTGCAACGTAAGTTAACTTGAGTGGAAAAATCCAAACCGGTGCAAAATCTTACTCATCATATTTTTTGGCGCCGTTGCCGGGGAGTTGCAATGGTGTAAAGTTAGTGGCTAGTGTATATATGTTAATATGTAAGTAGCTTACTTTTTGGTTGTCTTTGTTGATGGTTAGGATTGGGATCCCAGAGGACATTGGACATTCAAGCATTTGGTGGGAAAGACAAGCACAAACCACCATAGCAAGGGCTCTCCCAATTGTCTAACTTAAAGACATTAAATAAAAGTGTTTGGTAACATTGTTCTAACTCTTCTCTTTTTGTATATATTTTGGTTTATTGCATTTTGTTTGATTGGTGAGCTTAGGATTAGTTTAATTTTGAGTTTAGATAGGTTAATTTTGGTTTGGATCATGAATTTATGAGTTCTTGCATGTTTTGGTGTTTGGTCTTGATTGAACTAAGGCTTGGTAACTTAGATTTTGAAAGAAAAAATTTTTGAAAAATAGGGCATTTGTGCGTACGCACCCACCCATGCGTGCGCACACTACTTCTATTTTCCGCGACCTGTGCATGCGCACCAATCTGTGCGCACGCAAACGTATGATTTTGCCCTCTGTTCGCAGCGTTGGCACAGCCTGTGTGTATGAACCCCTGCCCTCTTATACTTCTGTGTGCGCGTACGGACCTGTGTGCGCAGCCACACATGATCCCTTTAAAAAAAAAAATTCGCCTTTCTGTGCGTGGGCACAAGCCTGTGCCCACGCACACCCCAAAACAAGGCCCTTCTTGGCAGCGTTGGCACGCATAGTGCGAATGCACAACCATTCTCTTTTCGCTCATCAACGCGTACGCGTGCTTCATGCGTACGCGTCGCCTTTCACTTTTTGCCACACCACGCGCACGCGTCCACGACGCGTACGCGTGACACCCTGTGCGTGCGCACAGCCATTTGTGCATATGCACGCCCCTATTTTCAACCCCTACACTTATTTTCTTCTCTTCTCTCAACTTCTTCTCTTCTTTTCTCTTCTCCTCTCTTCTTTCCCTTCTTCGACGACCACTCACCACTACACTCCACCATTCACGACACTCACCTTTAGTTAGTTAGTTAGTTAGTTAGGTAGTTAGTTAGTTATTTAGCTTAGTTAGTTTAATTTTCTATCTTGATGCTAAGTGTTGGATAATTGAGTTGATTTATTGATTGTGTTGAGATATTGCTGCTGAATTATTATTGTTGTTACTATTTATTGAGGTTGTAAATTGTTGCTTGGTGTTGAGTTTTTCATGATTAATTTTGTCCATACCAAGTACTCATAATATTGCCTTTGAGAATCTCCTTTGGATTTCTAAATTGCATGTTTGATCGCCATGTAATTTGATTTCATTTATCTTTAGATAGGCAATTTATTCTTAGTTGATGCATTTTTTGTTAGGTGATGCTTGTTTATAACTGATTTTTAATTTAAGTCACCTAATTTGATGCGTTAACATTGAGAATTATGAAATTGGATCATAAGCTTACCTAATGACACTTTTTGAGCTTTTTAAGCTTTGTGTACTATTCTTGTCATGTTTTCCACTTCATGCCAATTAAGTGTTGCTTCGTTATCCAATTCACAATTCCTTAATTCTTGCTTGAATACTTTCATGCCTCTTTATTTCTTGTTTGTTTATCTTTGCATACAAGCTCTTTTAAAGTATTTCAAGCACACTAGAATGAGTGAAGTGCATATTATTTTGCATACTTGTGACCTAGTTATCCATGCTAGTATGTGTGTGTTCTAAAGCGTGCACAACTTAGAATTCACACACTTGTTTCTTCATGTCACAAACTTATTCACTCACCTCATTCTAGTGAATATCACCTCATTCCAACATTCCATGCTTCCTTATTTTTCCATTAACTTTTCTTATGGTGTTATTTCTTACTTTTCATGTATGATGTACCGTATGCAACAAGGAAAGCGGGAGGAAAAGAGCGTAGCAGCCAATTGATCCGCCAGCTGAAGGTGGCAATCTGAAGTCACTTCACCCCCTAGCTCACCTTTGAGTGCACGGAGGACCGTGTAAACCTTTAAGTGTGAGGAGGTCGTCACAGATCGACCATCTTGGGTGACATACTCTAATCCTAACACTTTCATCTTCTTTTTGAATATTTAGTTGCACTTTTCTTTTCTTAGTTTGTACATATGTTAGTACTTTAATTGCATTTCTCTCAGTTTATTGTATTTCTTTGCATATGCATAATAAGCTTAGTCAATTTAATGAAATTTTCCAAGAAAAAAAATTCTTGATAGGGCATTATCATCCTAATTGATTTGAGTTGGGACTTTTGATTGAAACTTGCTTGAAATATATTGTGGAACATGCTTTTGAGTCATGAACACACAACCTTGTGAGTTTTTAAGTCTCATTGTGTGGTTACAATATATAACCACTATCTTTATTCTTGTGTGTGTTATTCTTTTTTTATGATTGCTATTCATATACTGGGTCGAGCTGTCCGACCCGAAATATTTAGCGACAAGTCGACCGATCTCTTCAGGTCAGACTACTCGACCTCTTCCCCAAAAGCTCGGCCAAATCACTACAGAGGCCCAAGAAGGCCCAAATGAAGGGGCACAACCTAATCTAAATGGCAGTTAAAGCCTAGAAAGATAAGGGCGGCTCCCCAGAAGATAAGATGACTTCACCAAAAGATGACTTATCCTATCTAGAAAGGTCACTCCACACTATTATAAATACACTGGAGCACCCAGGTATAACTCATACTCTGATTCTACTAAAAACCTGCTTAATACCCTTGCTAACTTAAGCATCGGAGTCCCTTGCAGGTACCACTACCCTCCGGTGACAAAGGATCAGCATCATCATCAAGTCCCACAAGTCAGACACGGCGGCTCCGGCCACCACCCACAAGTCGAACACATCAGCGCCGATCACCACAGCAGATCTCATCCGAGATCGACCTTCAGTTTTAGATAACCCTCGGAACATTGGCGTCGTTGCCGGGGAACCTGGAAGTCACCCCATCATCATGGCAGACAACCTTGACAACGACCACAACTCTGATTTGGAGAATAGAACGCCACATAAGAATGCGGAGGTCACACTAGACGATACTTCTCAACCTAACAAAGACAAGAATATACCGAACACGGGAGCCATGGAGGCACTTCAGGATCGCCTAAAATAACTCGAAAAAGAGGTCGAGTATCAACGGAAAGCCAAGAGAGACCTACGAAGGGAAGCTAGGCGACGTCGCGAGCTAGAGGACAAGCTCCTAAAGATCGAAGCCGATCTCAAAGCTAAAATTATCAGATCCAGCCACGACGATAGCTCCCGCAAAGACCAAGACCCGTTCACCAAGGAGATTATGAAGGCCAAAATCCCAAAAGACTTCAAACCTCCTGACATGACTCTATACGATGGCACGACAGACCCCGTCCATCATCTTAGCAACTTTCGAAGCAGAATGTATCTCACCGACGCCTTAGACGCAACTCGGTGCAAAGCCTTCCCGACTACTTTAACAAAGACAGCAATTAAATGATTCGACAATCTGCCCCCTAGGTCCATCTGAAGCTTTAACGACTTAGCCAAGAAGTTTCTGGCCAGATTTTCCATCCAAAAAGACAAAACTAAGCACGCCCCAAGTCTATTAGGAATCAAGCAAAGAGATCGAGAAAGTCTCCGTAGCTACATGGAAAGATTCAACAAAGCATGTCTGGACATACAAAGTCTACCAACAGAGGCCGCCATTATAGGTCTTATCAATGGCTTGCGAGAAGGACCTTTTAGCTACTCTATATCGAAAAAACATCCCATATCTCTGAATGAAGTGCAAGAGCGAACAGAGAAGTATATCAACATGGAAGAAAACTCTCGATTAGGAGAGACCTCAAATTCTGGATTCTCCTACTCCTCCCGAGATAAGGATAAAGAGTCCAAGAAAAAAGAAGACCATCATGGAGAAAAGATAAAAAAATATCACAATTACACCCCTCTTCGGGTGTCTCTTGTAGATGTCTATCGAGAAGTATGCCATACTGAAAAGATACCCCCAGCTCACCCACTTAAAAGTAAAAAAGGAGGAGAAAATCGGACTGAATATTGTGAATATCATTGAATCTATAGATATTCCACCAATGAATATTTTGACTTGAAAAATGTCATAGAAAAACTGGTGAGAGAAGGAAAGCTAGATCGGTACCTAGCTAGCAGAGCAGACGAACCAAGGAAAAGAAGAAGGGACGAAGATGTCGGACGCACTGAACGACCACCTCGTACACCGGACAGACATGTCCACATGAGACATGGAGGATTTGCAGGAGGAGGAATCTCTAAATCATCCCGCAAAAGATATCTTAAAGAAGTATATCATGTTGAGGGAGGAGAAGAAGCACCCGACATTCCCGCTATCACTTTTACAAAAGAGGACGCAGCTGGAATCATCTCGGGACATGACGACCCCATGGTCATCACCATCATATTAGCCAATGCAAATCTCCACCGCACACTGGTAGACCAGGAAAGCTCGGTAGACATCTTGTTCAAAACTACCTTCGACAAACTCGGCTTGGAAGAAAAAAAACTCAGAGCATATCCGAACAGCCTGTTTGGGCTGGGAGACACTCCAATCCAATCACTTGGGTACATCTCGCTACATACGACCTTTGGAAAAGGAAACCGATCAAGGACACTCAACATAGACTACATTGTGGTCGACGTACGTTCAGCCTACAATGCCTTAATAGGTCAGACAACGTTAAATCAGCTCAGCGCAGTAGTCTTGACTCCACACCTATGCATGAAGTTCCCAACCACAAAAGGAATAGCTATGATAAAAGCTGATCAGAAGATGGCGCGCCGCTGTTACAACGAAAGTCTAAACCTTAGAGGCAGAGGAGAAGAATTCCATACCATCGAGCTCAAGGGAATTCAAGGATGGGAAGAACTTCGTCCACAACCCAAAGGCGAAATAGAAAAAGTCTAGATTGGAGATGTCCCAAACAAAACAACCAATATTGGCACAATCCTAAAAGGAGACATAAAAGAATCGCTCGTATAGTTCTTACGAGACAATGTCGACCTCTTTGCATGGAAGGCCGCAGACATGCCGGGCATAGACCCTAAGTTAATGTGCCACAAGCTGGCAGTTTACCCAGGATCTCGGCCAGTACAGCAGAGACGTAGAAAGCTTGAACCAGAACGATCCTAAGCTGTGGAAGAACAGATACAAGCTCTACTGGAGGCAGGATTCATAAGAGAAGTCAAATACCCACTATGGCTAGCTAACATCGTCTTGGTGAAAAAATCAAACGGGAAGTGGCAGATGTGCACCGACTACACTGATCTCAACAAAGCCTGCCCAAAAGATCCTTATCCACTCCCAAGTATCGACGCTCTGGTGGATGCCTCCTCCGGATATAAATACCTCTCGTTTATGGACGTCTATTCGGGATACAATCAAATCTCGATGTACCCACCCGATCAAGAAAAAACTTCATTCTTAAACCCAAAAGCAAACTACTGCTACATTGTCATGCCTTTCGGACTCAAAAATGCAGGAGTCACTTATCAAAGATTAATGAATAAGATCTTTGCAGACCATATTGGGAAAATCATGGAGGTCTACGTGGATGACATGTTAATAAAGACACAAAGTAAAGAGTCGTTACTATCCGACCTCACCCAAGTATTCGATACTATAAGAAGGCATGGCATGCGACTTAACCCTGCAAAATGCACCTTCGCAGTAGAAGCAGGCAAATTCTTGGTTTTTATGCTCAGACAAAGAGGAATCGAGGCAAATCTAGATAAATGCCAGGCCATACTCGACATGAAAAATCCAACTTGTGTCAAAGGGGTACAACAACTCAATAGAAGATTGGCAGCCTTGTCCATATTTCTAGCTAGATCGGCACTAAGATCTCTACCCTTCTACGCTACTTTAAGAAAGGGAAAGAAGTTTGAATGGACAACAGAATGCGAGCAGGCCTTCCAGGATTTCAAAAAATTCCTGGGACGACCACCTATCCTAACCCGGCCACGGGAAGGAGAAGCACTCGTATTATACCTCGCGGTGGGAAATCGGACAATAGCTTCAGCACTGGTCCGATAAGATAACAGTGGACAACAACCTATATACTTCATCAGCAAAGCACTACAAGGGTCCAAATTGAACTATCAGAAGATAGAAAAATTTGCCTATGCTCTCATAATAACATCTCGACGACTTCATCCATATTTCCAAGCCCACATTATCAGGGTTCGGACCAACCAGCCCATAAAAGGCATTCTGCAGAAAACAGATTTAGCAGGAAGAATCTTACAATGGGCAGTCGAGTTTTCTGAATTCGACCTTCAATATGAAGCTCAGACAGCCATCAAATCGCAATATTTGGCCGACTTCATTGTAGAATTTACAGACACCCCGGAAATCCCTATAGAATGGAATCTTTATGTAGATGGTTCCTCAAACAAAATTGAAAGTGGCGCAGGCGTGATAATTGAAAGCGACCAGGGAACCCAAATCGAACTTTCCCTCAAATTCGGGTTCCCTGCCTCGAACAACCAAGCTGAGTATGAGGCACTACTAGCTGGTTTGAAACTGGCTAGGGAGGTTGGAGCTCAAAAACTTATAATCTTCAGTGACTCACAAGTAGTCACCTCACAAATAGCAGGCAGTTACCAAGCCAAGGATCCTACCATTAAAAAGTACTTGGACAAAACCAAGGAATAGCTCAGACAACTCGGGGAATATGAGGTCCGCCACATATCCCGAGAACAGAATGCTCGAGCTGATGCACTCTCAAAATTAGCCAGTACCAAGCCAGGGGGCAACAATAGAAGCCTCATCCAAAAGATGCTACAGAACCCATCAATCTCGGAAGAAGAAAAGGTCCTAGCCATAACAGGTCTGGATCAAGAATGGATGGCTCCCATAATTAATTACCTCAAAACAGAAACACTCCCTACAGATAAGAAGGAGGCAAAGAGATTAAAACGGGAAGCACAAGACTATACCATCATAAATAATACTCTATATAAGAGAGGGATTTCAACACCACTATTAAAATGTGTGCCGACTTCTAATACAAAAGAAGTTTTAGAAGAAGTACATAGTGGCATCTGTGGCAACTATCTCGGAGCACAGGCACTCACCAAGAAAGTACTCCGAGCTGGATTTTATTGGCCGACCTTACAAAAAGAAGCAATAGAATTCGTGAAGACATGTACACCATGTCAGAAACATGCCAATTTTCACATCGCCCCGCCAAAGGAGCTCATCAGCGTAACCTCACCCTGGCCATTCGCAAAACAGAGACTCGATCTTCTTGGACCTTTCCCTCAAGGATCAGGACAAGTCAAATTCCTCATAGTGGGGGTAGACTATTTCACAAAATGGATCGAGGCAGAACCCCTAGCTAACGCCATTGCTCAAAGAAGTCAAAAATTCTTATATAGAAATATTGTCACAAGGTTTGGGGTCCCATACTCTATAAACATAGACAATGGCACTCAATTTACAGATACAGGCTTCAGAAAGTTGGTGGCTGATCTAAACATAAAACACCAATTCACATCCGTAGAACACCCCCAAGCTAATGGACAAGCGGAAGCTGCTAACAAAGTCATATTAGCCGGGCTAAAACGGAGATTACAGGATGCAAAGGGAGCATGGGCCGAAGAGCTCCCACAAGTCCTATGGGCATATCGGACAACTCCACACTCCACCACAAAGGAATCACCCTTCCGATTAGCTTACGGAATGGAGGCAATGATCCCAGTGGAGGTCGAAGAAGGGTCGCCCAAAGTGATTGATGATTAGACTTTTGTGTGGTTTAGAATTTCACAAATGAAAGCTCGTTGCAAGTATAGTTCTTAAACCAAACAATAATCCTTTCATACAAAAATTTGTTTGTCGCAAGTACAAACCCCTAAAATCTATAAACCGAAGTATTTAAACCTCAGGTCGTTCTCCCTAGGAATTACAATAAAGTGTCTTGTTATTGGTTATGAGGTATTTTGGGGTTTTTGGATAAGAAACATGAAAAGTAAATGGAAATGAAATTCAAATAACAAAAAGGCCTTGGCAAGGTTTGGTGGTCAAGGATCTATATCCTAATCACTAACCACAACATGAGAATTGGCAAGGATCAACCCCATTAAGTCATCTTCTAACTAGTAGTAAAGGAAAGTCAAATGAGCTATGTCAATCCAAGTCCATAAGTCCTAGTTCTCCACCAATTCAATTAGTGAGATCTAGAGTTAATGGCTCCCAATTGTCAATCACTTGGACATTAGCAACTCAAGAGTTCCTAAGTTACCTTCCCAAGCCAAGAGCATAAAATTCTACTCTAAAATCCAACTAAGCATTTTATCAAACACTTAGAAGGCATAAAAGGAAAGCACAATAAAGTTGCAAGGAATGTAAATCTACACTACTCAATCTCAAAGAATTAAGAACAACAAATCAAATCAACAAAAAAGGAACATGAATCATAAATTGCATTGATGGAAAATAGAAGAAACAAAAGTGCATCAACATAAAAGTAGAGAATTAGATGAATTAAATGCAAAAATAGAAAGAGGAAAGGTAGAAGAAGAAGAATTGCAAAGAGAAAAGTAAATCAAAGCATGAAATTAAACTAGATCTAAGAGTTCCTAATCTAGATCTAACATACTCCTAATTCTAGAGAGAAGAGAGAGCTTCTCTCTCTAGAAACTAACTAAAGCATATGAAAACTAAAATAAAACTAAACTAATGACTAGGTGTCTCATCCCTCTTCAATCCTTGGATCAAATAGCATCAGAAATGAGTTGGATTGGGCTCACAAGGCTTTAGAATTCGCTGGCCACGTATTGCTTTAAGTGGATCATATGGCAGCAACGATGCGTGCACGTATAGTGCTCGTACGCGTCACCATACGTATAGCAACTATGGCATATATTATATTGTTTCGAAGCCCCGGATGTTAGCTTTTCAACGCAACTAGAAACGCATCATTTGGACCTCTGTAGCTCAAGTTATGATCAATTAAGTGCAAAGAGGTCGGCTTGACAGCTTTTGCGATTCCTTCATTTCTTCATGAGTTCTCCATTTTTACATGCTTTTCCTTCATTCCCTTGATCCAATCTTTGCCTCCTAAATCTGAAATCACTTAACAAACATATCAAGGCATCTAGTGGAATCAAAGGTAAATCAAGATTAAACAATTAAGGACCTAAAAAGCATGTTTTCACTCTTAAGCACAATTAAAGGAGAATTTACAAAATCATGCTATTTCATTGGATAAATGGGAGAAAGGTTGACAAAACCCTCTAAATTTAACACAAGATAAACCCTAAATGTGGGGTTTATCAGTGATCCACTACAATAAAGAGGCCAACTCCCAACTTCAAAGGGAAGAACTAGACCTACTTCCAAAAATCTGAGAAAAAGCTCGGATCAGGAAAGAGGCATTAAAACGTCGAATGGCTTCAAGATACAAACAAAAGATAGTGCTGCGAGATTTTATTGAGAACGACCTCATCCTAATCCGAAATGATATCGGAACAACTCGACCTGGAGAAGGAAAGCTGGCAGCAAACTGGAAAGGACCCTACCGAATCATAGAAGTACTTGGAAAGGGCTACTACAGACTGTCCGAACTCGACGGGCGAGAGCTTCATACTGAAAAGATTTTGATGAGCAGATAATTTATACGCTTTTTGGCATTATTTTTAGTATGTTTTCAATAGATTTTAGTTAGTTTTTATTATATTTTTATTAGTTTTTATTTAAAATTCACTTTTCTGGACTTTACTATGAGTTTGTGTGTTTTTCTGTGATTTTAGGTATTTTCTGGCTGAAATTGAGGGACCTGAGCAAAAATCTGATTCAGAGGCTGAAAAAAGACTGCAGATGCTGTTGGATTCTGACCTCCCTGCACTCAAAGTGGGTTTTCTGGAGCTACAGAAGCCCAATTGGTGCGCTCTCAATTGCGTTGGAAAGTAGACATCCTGGACTTTCCAGAAATATTTAATAGTCCATACTTTGCCCAAGATTTGATGGCCCAAATTGGTGTTCCAAGTCAGCTTAAGAATTTTGGCGTTTAACGCCAGAACTGGCATAAAAGCTGGAGTTAAACGCCCAAACTGGCACAAAAACTGGCGTTTAACTCCAAGAAAAGTCTCTACATATGAAAGCTTCAATGCTCAGTCCAATCACACACCAAGTGGGCCCCGGAAGTAGATTTTTTACACTAAACACCCTAGCTTACTCATTTTCTGTAACCCTAGGTCACTAGTTTACTATAAAAACTACTTTTAGTAATTCATCTTGTACCTTATGACACTTTACACATTTCATATTGTATTCTCTATGGCAGGGGTCTCTAAACCCCATGGTTGGGGGTGAGGAGCTTTGCTGTGTTTCGATGAATTAATGCAATTACTACTGTTTTCCATTCTATCATGCATGCTTCTATTCTAAGATATTCATTCGCACTTCAACCTCATGAATGTGATGATCCGTGACTGATAAACCCATATTTTATGATATATTTTGTGCTTAATCTGAGTGATTTATTCAATCATTCACCCACTTATTCATATTAATTGCATGGTTTTACTTTCCCTTCCTTATTATATGATGTATGTGAAAAACATGTTTCCTATGCTTTAAAATTAATTATTTTAATTACCTTTATTTCCATTCGATGCCGTGATTAGTGTGTTGAGTAGTTTCAGATCTTCTAAGGTAGGAATGACTTAAAGGATGGAAAGAAAACATACAAAAATGGAAGGAAAGCATAAAACGGAGTTTGTGAAGAAACTGGCATCCACGCGATCGCATGGGAGACGCGGACGCATGCCAAGCGCGAAGAAGCAGCGACGCGGCCGCATGACTGACGCGACCGCGCGCCTTAAGCAGAACACATATGACGCGGTCGCATGACTGACGCGACCGCGTGACAAGGAAAACTCCGAATGACGCGACCGCGTGACCCACGCGGACGCGTGACAGAGGCCACGCACCAGAAATTGCAGAAAACACTCCCAGCGAATTCTGAAGCCCTTTTTGGCCCAAATCCAAGTCCAGAAGGCATAGACCAGAGGTTATGAAGTGGGAGAATGCATCCATTCAAAGAGAGTCACCACTTTAGTTTAGTTTTCATGATTTTGATTTAGTTTAGAGAGAGGTTCTCTCCTCTCTCTTCTCTCTTAGGATTAGGATTTAGGATTTCTCTTTGTTTTAGGAGTGACTCTCGATCCCAGGTTCAATGTTCTTTTACTTTATATTTATCTCTTACTTTTAGATACTTTAATGCTTATATTAGTTATGTTGCCTATTTGGCCTATGCTACATTCATGTTACAGATTACTCTTTTGAATTAATGTTATTTGAGGTATTTCAGTTTAATATTGCTTTCTCTTATTTACATTATCGTTATTCCCAACTGAAGACATTTTTATTCCAGTAGATTTACTTTTCTCCTTTTGGTCTTGGTTAAGAAATCAATAACTCAGGAGTTATCAAACTCAAACATGAATGATAATTGTTATCTTGTTAATTAAATGAACTTCAATAATCCCAATCTTTTCTTAGGAAATAAATAGGATTCGAAGATCAAACCAATTAATCCCTTGACCTTCCTTTATCTTAGTAAAGGTTAACAAAGTGGAATTAAGATTCAATTCTCATCATCATTGATAAGGATAGCTAGGATAGGACCTCTAATTTCTCATATCTTGCCAAAAATTTATTTACAGTCATTTATTTATTTTACTTGCCATTTAAATTTACTTGTTCTTCATTTACTTTGTTTTCTAATTAAACTATTCACTCCTCATTCTCTAAACCCCAATTTACAATCTCCATAACCAATAATAAGAACATACTTCCCTGCAGTTCCTTGAGAAGACAACCCGAGGTTTGAATACTTCGGTTATCAATTTATTTAGGGGTTTGTTACTTGTGACAACCAAAACGTTTGTATGAAAGGACTTTTGTTGGTTTAGAAACTATACTTTCAACGAGGATTTATCCGCAAATTTCTAGACCACACAAAAGTTTCTCTCATCAGTGACACTCATCATCATTCTCACCTATGAACACGTGCCTGACAACCACCTCCGTTCTATCTTAGATTGAATGAATATCTCTTAGCCTCATGATTCAGATCAGAGTCTTCGTGGTATAAGCTAGAATTATTGGCGGCCATTCCTGAGATCCGGAACGTCTAAACCTTGTCTGTGGTATTCGGAGTAGGATATGGGAAGGGATGATTGTGACGAGCTTCAAACTCGCGAGTGTTGGGCGTAGTGACAGACGCAAAAGGATCAATGGATCCTATTCCGACATGATCGAGAACCGACAGATGATTAGCCGTGCGGTGACAGCGCATTTGGAACATTTTCACTGAGAGGACGGGAAGTAGCCATTGACAACAGTGATGCCCAACATAAAGCTTGCCATGGAAGGAGCCTTGCGTGCATGAAGAAGAAGACAGTAGGAAAGCAGAGATTCAGAAGACAAAGCATCTCCAAAACCTCAACATGTTCTTCATTACTGCATAACAAGTATTTATTTCATGTTCTTTTACTTTTTACAATTAAATCTGAGAATTATTGATATCCTGACTAAGAGTTACAAGATAACCATAGCTTGCTTCAAGCCGACAATCTCCGTGGGATCGACCCTTACTCACGTAAGGTATTACTTGGACGACCCAGTGCACTTGCTGGTTAGTTGTGCGGAATTGCAAAAGTGTGATTGTGATTTTGTGCACCAAGTTTTTGGCGCCGTTGCCGGAGATTGTTCGAGTTTGGACAACTGACGGTTTATTTTGTTGCTTAGATTAGGAATAATTTATTTTGGTTTAGAGTCTTTTATTTGAGTTTAGTTTTATATTTTAAGATTGGTGTCAATTGCATGCTGTTATTTTCTTTCAGTTTTTTTGAATTTGCATATTCTTAGTTCTTTCTTGATCTTTAAAAATTCTAAGTTTGGTGTCTTCTTTGTGTTTTCCTTTATATTTTCGAAAATTTGTATTTGATTTTCTAAAAATTTTAAGTTTGGTGTCCCTTGTGTTTTTATTTACTTAAAAATTTTTCAAAAAAAAAGTGTTCTTGGTGTTCATCTTGACATTCAAAGTTTTCTTGTTTGTTCTCTTTGTTTTGATCTAAAATTTCTAGGTTTAGTGTCATTTTGTTATTTTTCTCTTTCATCATTAAAATTCAAAAATCAAAAAATATCTTTTCCTTATTTTACTCATAAATTTCGAAATTTTGCATTAAATTAGTCAAAGATTTTCAAAATCATGTCTTTTTTTTAGTCAAGTCAAAATTATAATTTCAAAAATTGATCTTTTCAAATCTTTTTAATTTCTTCAATCATATCTTTTCAATCATATCTCTTTTTTTTTTAATTGCAATCATATCTTCTTAATCATATCTTCTTCAAAATAATTTTCAATCATATATTTTTGATTGCTCTTTCCAAAATCTTTTTAAGCAATTAATTAATTTAGTTTTCAATTTGCTTTTATTTTCTTCTAATTTTCGAAAGTTCTATCTTATTTTTTATTTATTTTGTTTTATTTCATTCGGTTAATTTTAATTAAAATAAAATAAAAAAATATAATTTATTTGCAATTCATATCAATTTTCTTTTCTCTATCATGGACATAAGTGGAAATGAACAGTCCAGAAGGACTCTGGGATCATATGCCAACCCCATTACAGCTGCATATGGGAGTAGCATCTGTATACCTCCCATCAAAGCAAGCAGTTTTGAGCTAAATCCTCAGCTCATTATCATGGTGCTGCAAAATTGACAGTATTTCGGTCTTCCACAGGAAGAACCTACTGAGTTTCTGGCACAGTTCTTACAAATTGCTGACACAGTACGTGATAAAGAAGTGGATCAGGATGTCTACAGATTATTACTGTTTCCATTTGCTGTAAAAGATCAAGCTAAGAGGTGGTTAAATAACCAACCCACAACAAGCATAAAAACATGGAGACAGTTATCAGACAAATTCCTGAATCAATTTTACCCCCCAAAAAGGATGACACAGCTAAAGCTGGACATCCAAGGCTTTAAACAAGAGGATCATGAATTCCTTTATAATGCCTGGGAGAGGTATAGAGGGATGCTAAGGAAATGCCCCTCTGAAATATTTTCTGAGTGGGTACAGTTAGACATCTTCTACTATGGGCTTATAGAAAGAGCTCAAATGTCTCTAGACCACTCAGCTGGTGGATCTATACACATGAGAAAGACAATTGAAGAGGCTCAAGAACTCATAGATACAGTTGCTAGAAATCAACATCTGTACTCAAGCAATGAGCCCTCCAAAGAAAAAGAAGCTATGGTAGCAACTACTGATCATAATCCTCAAGAACAGGTTGTTGAACTAAATCAGCAATTACTTCTAATGACAAAACAATTAGCAGAATTCAAGGAGATGCTCCAAGACACTAAAAATGCTAACAAGAATATAGAAGCACAATTAAATCAGACAAGACAGCAGCTATCTAATCAGATAACAGAAGAATGCCAAGCTGTTCAACTAAGGAGCGGAAAGACATTGAATAATTCAGTTCAAAGTAGCAAAAAGTCAAGAAAGGAACAAATGACAGAGGATGATCAAACCACTGCCCAAAATCCCTCTGAGGACAGCAAGAGCCCAAAGAGGAATAATTCTGGCGTTCAAACGCCAGAAAAGGGAGAAAAGTTGGCGTTATACGCCCATTCCTTGCCCAGTTCTGGCGTTCAAACGCCAGAAAAGGGAGAAAAGCTGGCGTTAAACGCCCATCCTGCACCCAATCTTGGCGTTCAAATGCCAATGAGGGATCAGACACCTGCAAGTGCTAATAGTAACCCTTCTAAGAAGGCTTCTCCAACCACTTCTGTAGGGAATAAACCGCTTTGTAGACTATCTCAGGACTCTTGATATAAAGATCCCGTTTGCAGAGGCATTCGAGCAAATACCCTCTTATGCTAAGTTCATGAAAGAGATCTTAAGTCATAAGAAGGATTGGAGAGAAACTGAAAAAGTGTTTCTCACTGAAGAATGCAGTACAGTCATTCTGAAAAGCTTACCAAAAAAGCTTCAAGATCCAGGAAGCTTTATGATACCATGCACATTAGAGGGTGCTTGTACTAAGACAGCTCTATGTGACCTTGGAGCAAGTATCAACCTAATATCTGCATCTACTATCAGAAAGCTTGGGTTGAATGAAGAAGTCAAACCAACCCGGATATGTCTTCAACTTGTTGATGGCTCCATTAAATATCCATCAGGCATAATTGAGGACATGATTGTCAAGGTTGGGCCATTTGCCTTTCCCACTGACTTTGTAGTGCTGGAAATGGAGGAGCACAAGAGGCTGGAATTATTTATCCTATTTCTGATAGCCCCTGGGTGAGCCCTGTCCAAGTTGTCCCCAAGAAGGGAGGCATGACAGTAGTTCATAATGAAAAGAATGAACTGGTTCTCACAAGAACAGTTACAGGGTGGCGTATGTGTATTGACTACAGAAGGCTCAATACAGCCACCAGAAAGGATCATTTTCCTTTACCATTCATAGACCAGATGCTAGAGAGACTAGCAGGCCATGAATACTACTGCTTTTTGGATGGCTATTCAGGCTACAACCAAATTGCAGTGGATCCTCAAGACCAAGAGAAAACAGCATTCACATGTCCATCTGGAGTATTTGCTTACAGAAGAATGCCTTTTGGTCTGTGCAATGCACCTGCAACCTTTCAGAGGTGTATGCTCTCTATCTTCTCTGATATGGTAGAGAAGTTCCTGAAAGTATTTAGGGATGACTTCTCAGTATTTGGAGACTCATTCAACTCCTGTCTTGATCATCTAGCACTTGTCTTGAAAAGGTGCCAAGAGACTAACCTGGTTTTAGACTGGGAAAAATGTCACTTTACGGTGACCGAAGGAATTGTCCTTGGGCACAAAATTTCAAGCAAGGGAATAGAGGTGGATCAAGCCAAGGTAGAGGTGATTGAAAAATTACCACCACCTGCCAATGTTAAGGCAATCAGAAGCTTTCTGGGGCATGCAGGATTCTATAGGAGGTTCATAAAGGATTTTTCAAAAATTGCAAAATCTCTAAGCAACCTGTTAGCTGCTGACATGCCATTTGTGTTTGACACAGAGTGTCTACAAGCGTTTGAAACCCTGAAAGCTAAGTTGGTCACAGCACCAGTCATCTCTGCACCAGACTGGACATTACCATTCGAACTAATGTGTGATGCCAGTGACCATGCCATTGGTGCAGTGTTGGGACAAAGGCATAACAAGCTTCTGCACGTCATTTACTATGCCAGTTGTGTTCTAAATGACGCACAAAAGAATTACACAACCACAGAAAAAGAGCTACTAGTAGTGGTTTATGCCATTGACAAGTTTAGATCCTATTTAGTAGGATCAAAAGTAATTGTGTACACTGACCATGCTGCTCTTAAATATCTACTCACAAAGCAGGATTCAAAACCCAGGCTCATAAGATGGGTGTTGCTTCTGCAAGAGTTTGATATAGAAATAAGAGATAGAAAAGGGACAGAGAACCAGGTAGCTGATCACCTGTCCCGGATAGAACCAGTAGCTGGGGCGTCCCTCCCTTCTACTGAGATCTCTGAGACCTTTTCAGATGAGCAACTCTTTGCCATTCAGGAAGCACCATGGTTTGCAGACATTGCAAATTATAAAGCTGTGAGGTTCATACCCCAGGAGTACAGCAGGGTGCAAAAGAAAAAACTAATTTCTGATGCAAAGTACTACTTGTGGGATGAGCCATATCTCTTTATGAGATGTGCAGACAGAATGATCCGCAGATGCATTCCTTGAGAGGAGGCACAGAAGATCCTATGGCATTGCCATGGATCACAATATGGAGGACATTTCGGAAGTGAGCGCACAGCCACTAAAGTCCTCCAATGTGGCTTCTACTGGCCTACTCTCTATAGAGATGCCCGAGAGTTTGTGCGTAACTGTAACAGTTGCCAAAGAGCTGGCAACTTACCTCATGGTTACGCCATGCCTCAACAAAGGATCTTAGAGATTGAATTGTTTGATGTATGGGGTATTGACTTCATGGGTCCTTTCCCACCATCATACTCAAACACTTACATTCTGGTGGCAGTAGACTACATATCTAAATGGGTGGAGGCAATTGCCACACCCACTAATGATACCAAGACTGTGCTGAAGTTTCTTCAGAAATATATTTTCAGCAGATTTGGTGTTTCCAGAGTACTAATCAGTGATGGGGCACCCATTTCTGCAATAAACAGCTTTACTCTGCTATGGTCCGATATGAAATTAGCCACAAAGTAGCAACTCCGTATCATCCACAGACAAATGGGCAGGCTGAAGTCTCTAATAAAGAGCTAAAAAGAATCCTGGAATGGACTGTAATTGCCCGTAGAAAGGATTGGGCAAAGAGCTTGGATGATGCTCTGTGGGCATACAGAACAGCATTCAAGACTCCTATAGGAACCTCTCCATACCAGCTTGTGTATGGCAAGGCCTGTCATCTGCCTGTGGAACTGGAACATAAAGCCTAATGGGCAACTAGATTCCTAAACCTGGATGCTAAGTTAGCTGGTGAGAAAAGATTGCTCCAGCTAAATGAGCTAGAGGAGTTCAGACTCAATGCTTTTGAAAATACAAAAATTTATAAGGAAAAAGCAAAAAAGTGGCATGACAAGAAATTGTCATCCAGAGTCTTTGAGCCAGGACAAAAAGTTCTGCTTTTCAACTCTAGGCTCAGATTATTCTCCCGGAAATTAAAATCCCGGTGGAGGGGACCATATGTGATTACAAGAGTGTCACCATATGAATATGTTGAGCTTCAAGATATTGATTCTGACAAAAAGTTCATTGTTAATGGACAAAGAATCAAACATTATCTTGAAAGCAATTTTGAGCAAGAATGCTCAGAACTAAGGCTTGAATGAAGCTCAGTAAAGGTCCAGCTAAAGACAATAAAGAAGCGCTTGCTGGGAGGCAACCCAGCCATTAGCAGGTTATTTGTTTTAAATAATACTTGTAGAAATTTGATATACATTTTCTTCAAAGGTTAATCATCAAAATTGAAGGAATTCACAGAGTTACAGAAGGATTCAGTGCAAAAAGCAGAGAAAAGGAGCTTGCTGACAAGAAAACGCCAATAAAGGGCATTTTGGGCGTTAAACGCCAGAATGGGTACCATTCTGGGCGTTTAATGCCAGTAAAGGTACCATTTTGGGCGTTCAGCAAAACGCCCAATGATAAAGGGGTTTCTGGCGTTTAACGCCAGCCAGGGTACCTGGCTGGGCGTTAAACGCCCATAATGGCCAACAATTGGGCGTTAAATGCCAGAAAGGCATGGGGAGGAGATTTTGTTTCCGAATTCAAATTTTTTTTCAAATTTTCATGTTTAACTCATAATTTTCTGCATAAACATGTTTCAAACTTTCATTATTCACCCTCAATTTTCAAAAATTCAACAATTCTCTAAATCTCTTTTCAATTTTCTTTCAAATCCTTCCCAAATCTTCTTCAAAAACTGAAGTATCTTTTCAATTTCTTTCAAATCTTTTTAAACCCATCATATCATCTCTTATTTCTTAGATGCATAACCAAATTATTAGATTTAAACTCTTTATATCTTTTTCAATTGAAAATCTCATCTTTTTCATATCATGATTTTATTTTCTTCCACCAATCATATTTCTATGGCATATCTCTTTCAAAATTTTTGAAATCCCTCCCCTCCTCTTATAAATACACATTCGGCCATCCCCTCCTCTCTACCATTCGAATTTGCCTCTTCTCCTCTCTCTCCCCTTTCCTTTCTTTTGCTTGAGGGCAAGCAAACCTCTAAGTTTGGTGTGTTTTTCCGTGATCACTGAGCTAAGACTCATCAAGATCATGGCACCTAAGGGAAAACAAACCAAATCAAGAGGCAAGAAAGAGAATACTCCAAAGAGTCTTTGGAATCAAGAGAGGTTCCTAACCAAAGAACATGTAGACCATTACCACAAAATAATGGGTCTGAGGTCAGTGATCGCGGAAGTTAAATTCAATCTGAAAGAAGATGAATATCTGGAGATCCAAGAGCAAATTCGAAACAGAGGATGGGAAATTCTAGCTAATCCTGAAACAAAGGTTGGAAGAAACATGGTTTCGGAATTCTACTCAAATTTGTGGCTAACAGATAACCAGAGAATAACTGGAACCGCCTTTCATACCTACCGAACCATGGTCAGAGGGAGGCTTATTTACTCCCATCTGGACAAAATAAGAGAGGTCTTCAAACTGCCTCAACTACAAGATGATCCAAATTCCTTTAATAGGAGAATGGTGAGAGTAGATAAGGGGTTGGATCAAGTTCTAGAGGACATATGCCTCCCTGGAACTAAGTGGATAACCAATTTAAAAGGCGTCCCAAACCAACTCAAAAGGGGAGATCTCAAACCAGTTGCAAGAGGTAGGTTGGACTTCATTGGGCGTTCTATATTACCCACTAGCAACTGCTCTGAGGTCACTGTCAAAAGAGCAGTGATGATTCATTGCATTATGCTTGGAAAAGAAGTGGAGATTCATCATCTGATTTCTTGTGAGATTTACACAATTGCAAACAAGAACTCCACTGAAGCCAAACTGGCCTACCCAAGCTTAATTTCTCTGCTATGTAAAGATGCTGGGGTGAGGATGGGAGTAGATGAATTCATCCCAATCGAACACCCAATCACCAAGAAGTCAATGGAAGGACAAGTGCAAGACAACTCCATAAAAAGGAGAGCACAGGAGTTCCTCCGAGAAATTCCTGAAATTGACTACTGGACCCGCCTAGAAGCATCTGTTACCAAGCTGCAAGAAGCTCTGGAACAACTTAAGGAAGAACAGCATAATCAAAACTGCCTGCTCTGCAAACTGCTGAAGGAATAGGAGAAGCAAGGGCGTGAGCTATAGGAGCTGAAGCGCCAGAAGCTCTCCCTGAAGGACCAAGCACCCCACAGATTGAGGGAGCATCCACTTCTCAAAATCAAGGTTGTTGAGACCTAACTCTGTGATAACCTTTATTATCAAGAGTCTATTTTAAGAGTCATTTATTTTTCTATTTTTTTTTTACTTTTCTGTCTTCTATTATTATTAGTTTGCTCTTATATTTATTTTTGAGTCTTATTGTCATTCCATGATTAATAAAATTTAAAGTTTATATCTTAAAGCTATGAATGTCCTATGAATCCATCACCTTTCTTAAATAAAAAGTGTTTTTAATTGAAAAAGAAAAAGAAGAGAGTATGATATGCAAAAAAAAAAAAGAGAAGAAAAAGAAAGAAAAAACAAGCAGAAGAAGCCAATAGCCCTTTAAACCAAAAGGCAAGGATAATAAAAAGGATCCAAGGCTTTGAGCATCAGTGGATAGGAGGGCCCACAGGAATAAAATCCTGGCCTAAGCGGCTAAACCAAGCTGTCCCTAACCATGTGCTTGTGGCGTCAAGGTGTCAAGTGAAAACTTGAGACTGAGCGGTTAAAGTCGTGGTCCAAAGCAAAAAGGAGTGTACTTAAGAGCTCTGGACACCTCTAATTGGGGACTCTAGCAAAGCTGAGTCACAATCTGAAAAGGTTCACCCAGTTATGTGTCTGTAGCATTTATGTATCCGGTGGTAATACTGGAAAACAAAATGCTTTGGGTCACGACCAAGACTCATAAAGTAGCTATGTTCAAGAATCAACACACTTAACTAGGAGAATCAATAACACTATCTGAATTCTGAGTTCCTATAGATGCCAATCATTCTGAACTTCAAAGGAAAAAGTGAGATGCCAAAACTGTTCAGAAGCAAAAAGCTAATAGCCCCGCTCATCTAATTAAGACTGATCTTCATAGATGTTTTTTGAATTCATTGTATATTCTCTTCTTTTTATCCTATTTGATTTTCAGTTTCTTGGGGACAAGCAACAATTTAAGTTTGGTGTTGTGATGAGCGGATAATTTATACGCTTTTTGGCATTATTTTTAGTATTTTTCAATAGATTTTAGTTAGTTTTTATTATATTTTTATTAGTTTTTATTTAAAATTCACTTTTCTGGACTTTACTTTGAGTTTGTATGTTTTTCTGTGATTTCAAATATTTTCTGGCTGAAATTAAGGGACCTGAGCAAAAATCTGATTCAGAGGCTGAAAAAGGACTGCAGATGCTGTTAGATTCTGACCTCCCTGCACTCAAAGTGGATTTTCTAGAGCTACAGAAGCCAAATTAGCGCGCTCTTAATTGCGTTGTAAAGTAGACATTCTGGGCTTTCCAGCAATATATAATAGTCTATACTTTGCTCAAGATTTGATGGCCCAAACTGGCGTTCCAAGTCAGCTTAAGAATTCTGGCGTTTAACGCCAAAACTGGCATAAAAGCTGGAGTTAAACGCCCAAACTGGCACAAAAACTAGCGTTTAACACCAAGAAAAGTCTCTACACATGAAAGCTTCAATGCTCAGCCCAATCACACACCAAGTGTGCTCTGAAAGTGGATTTTTTACACTAAACACCCTAGCTTACTCATTTTCTGTAACCCTAGGTCACTAGTTTACTATAAAAACTACTTTTAGTAATTCATCTTGTACCTCATGATACTTTACACATTTCATATTGTATTCTCTATGGCATGAGTCTCTAAACCCCATGGTTGGGGATGAGGAGCTCTGCTGTGTTTTGATGAATTAATGCAGTTACTACTATTTTCCATTCTATCATGCTTGCTTCTATTCTTAGATATTCATTCGCACTTCAACCTGATGAATGTGATGATCCGTGACACTCATCATCATTCTCACCTATGAACGCGTGCCTGACAACCACCTCCGTTCTATCTTAGATTGAATGAATATCTCTTAGAAACTATACTTCGGTTATCAATTTATTTAGGGGTTTGTTACTTGTGACAACCAAAACGTTTGTATGAAAGGACTTTTGTTGGTTTAGAAACTATACTTTCAACGAGGATTTATCCGCAAATTTCTAGACCACGCAAAAGTTTCTCTCATCAGTGACACTCATCATCATTCTCACCTATGAACACGTGCCTGACAACCACCTCCGTTCTATCTTAGATTGAATGAATATCTCTTAGCCTCATGATTCAGATCAGAGTCTTCGTGGTATAAGCTAGAATTATTGGCGGCCATTCCTGAGATCCGGAACGTCTAAACCTTGTCTGTGGTATTCGGAGTAGGATATGGGAAGGGATGATTGTGACGAGCTTCAAACTCGCGAGTGTTGGGCGTAGTGACAGACGCAAAAGGATCAATGGATCCTATTCCGACATGATCGAGAACCGACAGATGATTAGCCGTGCGGTGACAGCGCATTTGGAACATTTTCACTGAGAGGACGGGAAGTAGCCATTGACAACAGTGATGCCCAACATAAAGCTTGCCATGGAAGGAGCCTTGCGTGCATGAAGAAGAAGACAGTAGGAAAGCAGAGATTCAGAAGACAAAGCATCTCCAAAACCTCAACATGTTCTTCATTACTGCATAACAAGTATTTATTTCATGTTCTTTTACTTTTTACAATTAAATCTGAGAATTATTGATATCCTGACTAAGAGTTACAAGATAACCATAGCTTGCTTCAAGCCGACAATCTCCGTGGGATCGACCCTTACTCATGTAAGGTATTACTTGGACGACCCAGTGCACTTGCTGGTTAGTTGTGCGGAATTGCAAAAGTGTGATTGTGATTTCGTGCACCGGGTTTTTTAATGAGGTACCAAGCCAAGATTCATGAAATACCTAACTTATAGGAGTAAAACTCCCACGTGTATATATTTGCATATTTTTCATTTCGAAATAAAGTTTTTCAAGATTTTCTACAAATCCTTTATCAAGACGCATTAATCTGAAACGCAAAAAATTCATCGCCCGATTACAAAGCTACAGATCGGCAGAAAGTGAAAGTTAAATTCACTGCACGATCACGATAAAGACCAACAAAGATGAAAACCAAATTCCTCAGAAGGTCGACCAACGGGGATCAAACCCAATTTCTACGAAATCGGCAAAGATAAAAAAGTGACAAAAACAGAAATAATGCAAGAAGTTATCGAAAGTGATCCATAGAAAGGACCTGACGAGGTCTTAATAAAAATGGGTTGCTAAAAATAACTTAAAGACAGGCCGACATATAGAAGTCGGACCAGTCGATCACAATAACCAAAGTTATAAAAAGTAAATCCCTGGAAAGAGGCCTGGCCAGCCCTAAAAAAAGAGGATTACTAGAAATAACTTAGAAGGGACCGACGTAAAGAAGTCGGCCCAAAGACAAAAAGTTATAAAAAGTAATCCCTAAAAGAGACCTAACAAAGGTCCAAAAAAGAGGATTACTAGAAATAACTTAGAAGGGACCGACGTAAAGAAGTCGGCCCAAAACCAAAAAGTTATAAAAAGTAATCCCTAAAAGAGACCTGACAAAGGTCCAAAAAAGAGGATTACCAGAAATAACTTAGAAGGGACCGACATGATGAAATCGGCCTCCCACAAGACAAAGTTTTAAAAGTAATCCACAAAAAAGATCTGACAAAAAGATCCAAAATGGATTACTAGAGATAACTTAGAAGGGACCGACATGATAAAGTCAGCCCGACCAAGATGCCAAAAATTAAAGGTAAATCCATGGAAGAGACCTAACAAAGGTCCAAACATAATGGATTACTACAAATAATTTCAGGCCGAGATGAAGAAATCGGCTAATAAAAGGCATACAAGTTGGACCCAGAAATCCACGACCTCAAGAGAATCAAGCTACAAGTATGAAAGTATGACGGTAATCAAAAGAGGTCGGACGACAAAGCTCCAACACTCCCAAGAACCTAAAAGGTGTCAGATAGGTGTAGACAAACATATCACTCAAGAAACAAGGTTATAATAATAACAGGACTCGAGAGGCCACCTGAAGTCAACCCCAAAGAGCCTGAAAAGCTACCTTTGTTTTTCCAAAAATAAAGTTGCTAACAGAGAAGCAACTAAAGAATCCAACAGTTAGAAACCACAAACTACAAAATATAAAAAGTTCAAAGCCCACAAGCCAGGCTATACACAAAAACACCAAGAAATAATCATTGAGGATCCAAAGATTTCTCAGTTGCAGCATCACGGGGTGAAGGAGGGCGAGTCTGAAGAGGCACCGCATCTACCGTCCCATCATCCCGGTTCAAGATCTGACAATCAGGATCCGACTCGGGATGACCACCTGCATGAGTTGAAGAAGTTGGCGCAACGGAGACTTTGGCAGAAGGCACAAGAGGAGGGTCGACATCATCATCATCAAGGTCATCAGGGACGATCTTACCATCTTTTACGATGTTATCCAAGCTAAAGAGAGTAAGGTCAAGCTCGGGAGCAAGAACTCGAACTTGATCCTTCAAGTTCTCATAAGCAGCATTTACACTGCCTACAAGATGACCCTGGAGCTCGGCGTAATCAGCTCGGGCAGACTCCAAATCCTCCCTAAGACCCATCATCTCCCTGTAGGTCGTGACATAACTCTCCTTGTGCTTCAAAGCCATATCTTCAGACAACTTGGCAGAAGCCGCCAAAGCAATAGCCCGAGTCTTCTCCCCCTCCAACTCTTTCTCCAACTTGGCCACTTTCACCTCGAGCTCTTCCTTCAAACCCTTCATCCGGTCGAACTCCAACTTAGCCTCCTCCATAAAGGCCTTTGTAGCATGAATGGGAAGATCCTGGGCAGTCCGATATAAAGCCGCCCCCATGTGTGCCATCTTGATGCTGATCCAAGTAATAAAATTCAGATGGCGAAGAAGAGAAACATCGTCAGTAGGGATGGTACCATAAGGACCAATTTGCTGGTCCACAAACTCGACAGCATCAAAGTCAGGGGCATCAAGGTTAAAGGGCTCAGCTGTTTTCTATTTTTTCGGAGGAAGAGCGCTGGTAGGAGAAGAGGTAGCAGCAGAAGTCTATGGAGGATCGACCAAATGAACCCAAGGGGTAGGAATCATCCTCCTCGGCCCAGGAGAGCTCGGTACCGATGGCTTCGGCAAAGCATGAGAAGATCCTTCCCCAGCCACCTTGGCCGAGATGTTTAGGGCCGCAGTTGCCTTCCTCGCCTTTTTAAAGGCCTTCATGGAATCATTGTTTTTAACCATCTCTGAAAAAACACAACAAAAACCCAGTTACAAATTGGAAGAAAAAGAACAAGCTCGACAAAATAAAATAAAACGAAAACAAATAAGTCAACCATTACCCAGCTCAGCTCGGAGAAGCGAGAGATCCCCTAAAAACCTTTTAGTGTCAAGATAAGGAGGTTGTCCCCACTTCTCCTCCAACACGTTAACAAAGGCCTGTTCGACCTCGTCCAACATCTCCCACGAATACCTCGACACCACAACATTCTTTTGCCACTCTAAAGGAAAGGCAGGCTCATCATTCTCATCCAGAAAAAAGGGCCGAGCTCCTTCAACAGCTCGAACCTTAAAGAAATAATTCTTGAAGTCTCTAAAAGACTCATCATATATCAAAAATACTTTCTTTCCCTGGGCAGACCGAAAAGAAACCCAGGAAGCTTTCTTTTTGGCAGAAGTCCCGGGTTTGGTCAAACCAAAAAGGTAAAGAAAGAGAGTTTGAGAAGGCTTAACATCTAGTTCCTGACACAACAACTAGAAAATGTTAACAAAACCCCATGAATTCGGATGAAGTTGGGATGGAGACACATTGCACGACCACAACAAATTGGTCTCAAAAGGAGTAAAAGGAAAGGTAATGTTCATTTGGCTGAAAAAATAGTTGTAGGCATAAAAGAAGGGACGTTCCCCCCGGACCGAAGTAGGGAAACATACCCTCTCATCAGAATCAGGTGCTACTAGCTCATAATTTTTCTCCTGCTCCCGATTACTACAAATCCTGTGATGTTTTCTCAGCTCTACACAGTACTCAGAATTTACCACAGAAACACACATCAACACGAGGGAGTCCAGCCAGTCCGACATGCCCTCAGGGACTCTGGAAGAGGTCTCGATAATATTTTTGCAAGACGACATGGGTCAACTAAAATTCTACAGTAAGAAAAAGGAAAAGGGGTTACTAATCAAACAGCTCAGGCAAGTCAAAGAGAGCAACTCGGGCATAAATGGATACAACTTGAACTAAAGCATATAAGTGTCAAGAAGTCAGACAAAGCAGCAAAAGGAAACCCCAGGACCCACACTAAAAATCCAGGGGCATCCTTTGGAGGCAATTATGGAACAAGGACTCAGGAAAATCTACAAGCTTACATCTCTACACCTCCTAATAAGAAAATAACCCCTTTTTAAACAAAAAGTGACACTCTGAGAAGAAAGCCACAGAATTCAAAAAAGCCATCAAAAGAAGCCATCTTTCAACAAAACTACTACGGAAGCTATCAACATTAAACATATCAAAATCACCAAAAGGCGCAATCTTTTTCCAAAGAATCAAACAGTTTCATCATCCCAAAACTCCAAAAATGGTGACGCAAACTGAGGCAAATACAATTCTCAAAAGCCTAAAAAGCATCAACTATCAGGGAAAACACCAAGGGGCATACACAGGGCAAAGGAAAACATGCATCATAGTGACAATCAAGCATGACGATACAAAGGTTCAAGCTTTCCAACGAAAATTCAAGCAAGATTGAAACTTCCACAAAAAATAAAACAAAGGAGAACGGTAAAAGAAGAAAGAAAGAAACATACCTGAAAAGAGGGAAGAGACAATGAATGCTGAGAAGATAAAGCAATAGCGAGGCCGAAGATCGCCCTCCGAAAAGAACAAAACAGTCACCAACAATGCCACAAGAAGAAGCACGAAAGCGTAAAAGACGAGGAGTCCCAGGCAAACCAGAAAATAGAAGGGCAAAAAATGGAGTTA
This sequence comes from Arachis ipaensis, assembly GCF_059453495.1. Taxonomy (NCBI): domain Eukaryota; kingdom Viridiplantae; phylum Streptophyta; class Magnoliopsida; order Fabales; family Fabaceae; genus Arachis; species Arachis ipaensis. Next base: position 59,417,723 of record NC_142444.1, read on the forward strand.
CAGTGAGCAAGAGAGGAGAAGAAATGGAAGCCAAATCCTCGAAAATGCTAAAGTTCAAATGATGAAAAGAGGGAAAAACGGGAACAAAAGAGAGGAATTAAGGGGTCATTAAAACCCTCGCACGTTCCCAAGACAGAAAGATGCACGTTTCAAAAGAATAAAAGGAATGCCTGTTTCAAAGAACAAAACGTTCCGCATCCAAAAGGACACTCTACAAAGAAGAAGTCGACAAAATGCTCGAGTTCGGCTTCACCAGAGAAGGATCGAAGTCCTAAAATTAGGACTCGACCTCAAAAGAAAGACCGAGCTTGAGCAGGGGCACTGTTCATATCCTGGGTCGAGCTGTTCGACCCGGGATGTTTAGCGACAAGTCGACCAATCTCTTCAGGTCAGACTACCCGACCTCTTCCCCAAAAGCTCAGCCAAATCACTACAGAGGCCCAAGAAGGCCCAAATGAAGGGGCACAGCCCAATCTAAACGGCAGTTAAAGCCTAGAAAGATAAGGGCGGCTCCCCAGAAGATAAGATGACTTCACCAAAAGATAAGATAACTTATCCTATCTAGAAAGGTCACTCCACACTATTATAAATACACTGGAGTACCCAAGTATAACTCATACTCTGATTCTACTAAAAACCTGCTTAATACCCTTGCTAACTTAAGCATCGGAGTCCCTTGCAGGTACCACCACCCTTCGGTGACAAAGGATCAGCATCACCATCAAGTCCCACAAGTCGGACACGGTGGCTCCGGCCACCACCCACAAGTCAGACACATCAGCGCCGATCACCACAGCAGATCTCATCCGAGATCGACCTTCAGTTTCAGGTAACCCTCGGAACAATTGTAATCTTTGAATTGTTTGATTCTTTATGTCCATTGTTTGATGTATATATGCATTTATGTAATTGAGGGCATCTTTTCATTAAGCTCACTTATCCCAAATAGCCTACTCTTTTATCTCCCTTTGTTAACCAACTTTGAGCCTATTTCAATCCTCTTTTGTTCTTAAAGTTAGCACATTACTAGCCTTGAAGTGAAAAACAATAAATATCCTTCATTTGGATCTTTGATTAGCTTAGGCTAGTGAGAGTGTATCATCTAAGTGTGGGGAAGTTTGGGAACTTTGGTTGAGGTAAAAGTGGATTTTTTCACTTTGTTGGAAATCTTGGGAATTGGGTACATACTCATGCATCAAATGCTTAAGCCATATGCATTGTCACTTTTGTATATATTTTGATTTGAAAAAAAAAAGAGAAAGAAAAGGGACAAAATGCCCCAAAGTTTGAGAAATAAAAATGCATATGAGTTTTGATTAAAGAGAAAATGCATGAGTGTGTATAAAAAGTGAGAAATGGGTAGTTAGGTTTACTCTGAGTTGTATAGGTTGTTAAGTAGGTTAGGTGAGAGCTTAGGCTTGTCAAGGATTCAAATTTGAAGCTCACTTGACCACATATAACCCTACCTTTACCTTAACCCCATTACAACCATTATAAGCCCTCATGATATTTATATGCATACATTGAATAAGTGTTGATTGTTAGACAAAAGACAAATCTTAGAAAACATGATTAGATGAGAAATGAGTGAATTGACCTCATACACTTGAGTGATTAGAGCGGATACACATCTGGTGAAGGTTCAATTGCTCAATTACATGTTTTCACCTAGGCTTAATTACTTATCTTGCAAGTTGTTTATGCTTTTCAATAACTCTAATCAATTATGTATTTGACTTGGTTGAGATTGATTTAGTCCTTATGTTCATATATGCTTTCTTGGAAATTAACTTATTTTGACTAAGTAGTTGCACTCATGTAGATAGATTGCATGTAGGTAGTTTACTTGCTTTGAATAAATGTAATACCCATTGTTTCTTTCTTGAGTATAGCATGAGGACATGCTATTATTTTAAGTGTAGGGATGTGATGAATCCACATTTCATGGTATTTATTTGCTCTATTTGGGTGGATTTCATAAACTTTTCTTGCACTTATCCATTGAAATAGCATAGTTTCATGATTTCTTCCTAAATTATGCGTGAAGTGAAAAGATGCTTTTTAGGCCTTATAATTGCTAATTTTTATCCACCTTAATTCCATATGATGCCTTGATGTATTTGCTAAGTGATTTCAGGTTTCCAAGGCACGTATGGGTTGAAGAAGTGAGGAAAAGGGCATGCAAAAAGGAAGAAACTATAAAGAAATAGAGTTTGGAAGTTTCAGCACGTGTGCGTACGCACAGCGAAGATTTGTGAGCGACGCGTACGCGTGACCCACGCGTATGCGTGGATGGAATTTTTGCCAGGCAACGTCACGCGTACGCGTGACCCGAGTTACGTCAGCTCATTAATTGCAAATCACTGGGGGCAAATTCTGGGCCTCCAAAACCCTGTCCAACTCATTTCTGAAGCTATTTCAACCCCAATTCAAGTGGAAATAAGGGGGAGAAATTAGGACTAGTTTTGCATCATGTAGTTTATTTTCTAGAGAGAGAAGCTCCCCCCTCTCTCTAGAATTAGGGTTAGCTAGCTTAATTTCCTTGTGATTTCTACTTTTGATACTTGTTTTAATCTAGTTTCTTCTACCTTTCTTTACTTTATTGTCTTAATCTCTTTAGTTTATCATTTTAATTTCTCATTTTGTTGCTTTTTATGCTTATAAATACTCTTGTCATTTTAATTTATATTTAATGCAATTTATGTTTTCATGTCATTTAATCATTTATTGCTTCCTTTAATTGTTATTGTCATTTCCTTGCTTTTGTTATTTTAGAATTTATTTTATTGCAATTTAATATTATTTTATTCTCATGCACACCAAGTGTTTGATAAAATGCTTGGCTTAGCTTTACATAGTTTTCCTTCACTCTTGGCATGGTATTGATGACTTTGGTGATCCTTGAGTTATTGATGTCCATTCTTGTTTGATATATTAGAGTAGTTAGTTGATTTGGTTTTCCTTGACTCTATGTGACCCCTTAGTGTTGACATAGGACTTAGGAATTAGAATTAACTATGCCTATTTGACTTATCTTCGATGTAAGGTTGACTAAGTATGATTAACTCTTCATAATCATCATGTGTTTATGATCAATGGCTAGGATAGGTAGCCTTAGCTCTCAATTGCTTGCCAAGAGTTTTCTTGCATTTTAAGTTTCCTTCCCTTGCATTTAATTGCTTTGACTTTTATTGCCTTAACCTTTAATTCCTTGCATGTTTATTTTATTGCTTTGATGTTTAATTTATTGCATGTTTAGTTTTCACACTTTTAGTTGAGAAATTAGGTGTTTGGGTGGAATTGAGTTGTAGATATCCATTCCGCATTGTGTGAGAATAGTTAATTGGTTTGGTTTCCATTGATGCTAGTCTTTCACTAAGTAATTAGTGAGTTGACTAGGACTTATGGATTGAGATCAATTACGCCTTTTGAGTAATTCTCAAGGAGGATTAACTGATTTGGTTTGATTCCATACAATTGTCATGTTTGTGGTCCATAACCAGGATAGGAATCCTAAATTCCCCAATTCTTGCCAAGAGTTGCCATTTACATTCCTTGTATGCTTATTTACTTTCTTGCTATTTACATTCTTGCATGCTAAGTTACCTTCCCGCACTTTAATTTCTTGCCATTTACAGTACTTGCTCTTTCTTGCATTCCCAACCCCCAATTCCCTCATAGTGAATAATATTACATTTCATTGCAACTCCTAGGGAAGACGATCTGAGGTTGAATTACTCTCGGTTTAAATTAGAAATATTAAACTTTGATGCAATTGAGTGCTATCTTTTGGTTGTTGTAAATATGTTGATAGTATAAATATCTTACTTTTTGGGTTGTTTGGTCATTTTTGTTAATATCTAGGTGTTTGTTTTTCTTGTTTGTTGATTTCTTTTATTTTTGTTTTCCACTTTCTCTATGAGCTATCACCCTTGTTGCTTGGAGCTTGGTTGTGAGTATTTTGTAGGGTATAATGAATTTAAATTGGGATTGCTTCATGGAGTGGGAGAATCAATTTAGGTAGGAACTAATTGCGTATGAGCAACACTCATGGCAAACACCTCCCTCATACTACAACGAGCCTAATCCTCCCCTATGTGAATACCAAACCCAAAGAGATGAGAGATTCCCCCTACATGACCCCCAACCACTAAACCTTCAAGTACCACACCCTCCACCTCCATGGAGTCAAGATACTTATGCACCTTACCATCAACCATATGAACAACCACATCCTTATACACCACCTCCATACCCTCACCAGTATGATACACCTTCCTACTATACAACCTTTCTCCCAACCTTTGAACCTTCTTTTTCATCAAATTGTGAAGTTCTCCAACCCTTGTCCCAAGAACAACAAGACCTTCAAGCATTCTTCCAAGAGCAAGAAGGGTTCCAAAAGAAGCATGGGGAGTTCATGGCTACCATAGCCGAAGCGATGAATCGCTTAGCCTCACTATGCTCAAGCAATCAAGACATTCCCCTTGAGGAATGTGGAGGAGCAACGAAGGAGTGTAGAAAGGAGGAAAACATGGAGCCTTAAGGGAAAGAAGAAGAGCTAGGACAAGAATTGCAACATGAGGAGGAAGGTAGAACTAGTGAACCAGAAGAGGTAAATAGAGAATTGTGGGAGTTTAGTCAAGAAGTGGATTACATCATCAATAATTTTTTGTTCACCTTGGTCAACCCCCTCAATAATCTTGAAGAAGCTTTCCCCTTGGAGTTTGAGAGAGAAGGAGAAGAGCTAGAAAAGAGTGGTGAAGAAGAGGTAGACATTGAAGAAGTGGAAGCATTCATGCAAGAGTTCAAGAGAATGATTCCAATCCGAGGGCAATTTGAATGGGTAACAATTTCCTCCATGAGCTTCATAGGCCGATATCAATTTGCTCTATTGGAAACGGATCATCAACTTAAGGCCCTTCTTGGAGCATTGAATGATGAAGAAATGGGTGTTTGTTGCCAAAGGGATTCAAGGTATAAACGGTTCAAGGCTCAATTAGGAAGATTCTAAGGTTTATTTGGGTGCTTCAAAGGTGCTTGGGGAGGTTGTTCATCCAAGGGTACAAGTGAAAGTCAACAAGAGGATGATAGAGAAACCAAAGTGTGGGATCCGGGCATATATCTTTACAACCAACAATTTTGGATCCCAATTTCTTGCATGAGGATGCTTGAGAGCTTGATGTACTTCGTTTGGAATCCCAGAGGATTTTTGAAGAGCAAGCATGGTTGGCAACTCAAGGAGAGATGGAAGCACAAGCCTCCTTAATGTGAGCTTTAACCAAAAGTCCAACTTGAGGACTTAAAACCAAAGTGCTAGGTGGGAGACACCCCACCATGGTAATATCCTTTCAACTTTTCTTTCTTTTAGTTTTTGTTTATTGCATTTTGTCTCCTTGATTATCTTAGTTTGATTGAATTCTAGGTTTAAATTAGTTGTATTTTATGTTTGATCATGTGTTTTTGATGAATGATATGTTTTGGGCTTGAAAAACTTTGATTGATATCATGGTTGGTGCCTTAGAGGCTTTAAAAATGTTGCAGAAACAAAGTTCTGTACGTGTGCACAGCCTTGTGTATACGCACACTTCCCCTGTTTTTCCCCACCTGTGCGAGCGCACAGCCGTGTGCGTACGCACACTTGTTTTCACACGCTCTGTCCGCAGCGCTCACACCCTCTAAGCACGTGCACCCCACCATATTTTCATTCTGTGTGTGTGCACGAATCTCTGTGCGTACATACACATGGTCATTTTTACCTTCCAAAAAAAAAGTGTTCCGTACGTGCGCACACATCTTAACACCCCCATGCCAGCAGCGCTCGCACGTCCTGTGCGTGTGAACGCCTCTCATTTTTGCTGGTGTGCGTACGCACACATGCCTGTGCATACGCACAAGTCACATTCTGGGCATTAATAAGAAAGGATGTCCTGTTTAGCCAGCCACCTTCCTCTCTCTTCTCCTTGCTGCTACTGCTATGCCAACCCAGCCACCCAACCCTTCCTCCAGCGACCACCACCGTCGCCGTCCGACCACGACCGCCACTATTTCTCTCTTTCTCTATTTCTTCTCTTTTCTTCTTCTTTCTTCTTTCTTTTATTTCTTTCTCCTTCTTTCTTTTTTCACTCTCTTTCTTCTCTTCTCCGGCGAAGCTCCATCGCCGTGATTTTGTAGTGGCTAACACAAGTGCCACTATTACCTATCCTTTTTTTTCCTATTCTTCATCTTTTTGATTTTCTTGTTTTAATCTTCTTTGCTATGTTTAATTGCTTGCTTGCTTAATTTCTATTATCTTGATTTAACTTTGGTTATTTAGCTTAAGTTTTGCTTAATTGTTTATTGTTGAGTTACAAGTGTTCAATTTTTGATTTGTGGGTTGTTGTTGCTTGAATTTTGGTTTGACATAGTTGAATATGTGCACTGCATACCATGTGTTTGACATAATTCCTGAATGAAATTTTTGGTTAATTCATATGTTGTCATGACCATATGTGTTAGACTATATCCTTGTTTGGCATTCTAATCAGGAATTGTGCACTTTTGAATGATTATGATGTTATTTTGGATTGGAATTTCAATGATGTACTTGTTGTTGCTTTGAGTTGCTAACACCAAATTGATATGAAAAGTGACATTTGATTTCTTATTTGGTGCAATGTTAACAAGTACATATTGAATTTAGTGAATTGAATGGAATCGCTTATTCATCATGATTTTTAAGTCAATATAATCACATCACAAGGTAGTTACTCCTTGTTAATGCTTTGCATTTATTTGAGTTGACTTAACTTGATTCTTATCAAGACTTGTCACTTTTTGTAGCAAGCACCTTTCCATGTGATTATGGCCTTATTCTTAAGGATGAATAGGTAGTTTTTCTTCACCATTGCATTGGTTATTGTTTGTTGTGCTATTTTATATCAATTTTGCTCTTTCACTTGCACACCTTCAATATCCAATATTTTCTACATTCAACCCACTCTTGTTGTAGTTACCTAAGTTTGCTTGTATTTAATTGATGCTCATCTCTTAGTTGCAACTTCGGCCATTTAATTGAGGAACTCATGCTTACTTTTTAATTATGTGGATGCCTTTTTAACCGGCCATTGTGTGTATTTTAATCGCGAGCATAATTGGAATACACACATGGCCCATCTTTTTCTCAAACCACACCACTATATAAACCTCCTCAATTAAATGCTTGTTTGTTTTCTTTTTGCTCCTAGAATACAATGTATTTGCTCCCTCCCTTACTTTTTTGTGCCACTTGCCATATGATTCTTAATTATACTTTATTCATTCTTTTTTAGGATGAGACATAAAGGTAAGGAGCCGGGAGATGAGAAGGACACCGAGGACGAAGATGCCAAGAATTCTTTTGACTTGGCGAATTCCATACAACCCAAGCCCCCGCATTCACCAATCGAAGGTGGAGTCCTTGAGAGACATTCCCCCCCCCTCTCAGATCGTGTTCGTGCACGGAGGACCGTGCAACGCTTAAGTGTGGGGGAGGATTCGTCATTTTAGGGTGTAAACTTTCTTTTCCGAACACTTTGCACTTTAGTTTTGTTTCTTTTTGTTATGTTTCTTGTAGATATTTGGAGTGTTTTTGACTGTTGCATTGCATTTTCTTCTAGCGTATATATCTTAGCTTATGCATAGTTTATTTGTAGCTATTGCATGTTGCATTTTTGCATCTTTCGCATGGTATATATTTTATAGATAGAAGTTATGATTGGATGATGTGAATAGTATAGCACCGTACCTAGTTCAATTTTGTCCTAATTGTTCATGTTAGTTTTTGGATGTTGAAAATTAGGAATGGAACTAGGAAATTTTTGAAAAAATGCATCCATCACAACATACATACATACATATAGGAAATAATTTTGGTGAAAAACAACAAGGATTTCCAAGAATTTTGTTTCAAGGGCACTCTATTGAATTGATCGGAAAATTGTTTTCAAGCTTGCTTGAATGATTTTTTATGGAATATAGAAGAGTAAAGAATAAATACCTTGTGAGTTTTTGGGCTTATATTGAGTGGTTACAATTTTTAGCCACTAATTTTGTTCATGGTGTGATATATCTCTTCTATGATTGTAATCTTGGTTTTGCTTGATTCTTTATTTCCAATGATTGATGTTTTGAATGGCATTGAGCATGATTGAGGCCATTTTTGAATTAAGCTTACTTACCCATATAGCCATACCCTCACATCTACCATTGTTAACCCCTTTGAGCCTTAATTACCCAATTATTTTTAATATCATCACATCACAATCTTAAGCGAAAAACCATAATTTACCTTGATTTGTATCCTTGATTAGCTTAGGTTAAGGTGTGTGTTTCATTTAAGTGTGGGGGAAGTTTTGGAAAACATTGGTAGTGAATAAAAATGTTATTTTGGGTATTTTATTGAAAATTTGGAAAAATGGATACACATTCATGTGTCAATTTGCTTTAACCATATGAATTTGTCATAAGAAAAGAAAGAAAAAGAAAAAGAAAAAGAAAAAGAAAAATGAAATGAAAAAAATAACAAGAGGGGACAAAGGTTGCCCCAAAGAGAAGAAAAAAAATGAATAAGGAATGCATATGTGTTTTGAATAGAAACTAAGGCATGAATGTGTGTGAAAAAAAGTAATGGGTGGTTAGAATGCATTTTTGTGATTTGATTGATATAGGTTAAGTTGGATACTTAAGCTAATCAAAGATTCAGTCTTTTAGTCCACTTAGCCATATATGCATCAATTACTTGTTGATTGTTAGATGAAAAGCAAAACCTTGAAAGCATGATTAAGAAGAGACTTGAGTGATTAAACCCTAGACACCGAGTGATGATAGTGTATACACACCTAGTGAGGGTTTAATTACTCAATTCTATGTTTCCATGCCTCTTATCATGTATTCTTGCAAGTTGCTTCATTTTGATGAGTTAAATCAGTTCTCTAGATTTTTGATTGCATTGAATTATTTCTTTGCTTGGCCCTATATGTCTATACTCTTGCTTGGGAATTTGATTGTTTGTTTTCACCAATTCTATAGGAAACTATAGTATATATATAGATATAGATAGTATATAGTATACTTGCATGCATATAGATAGTTGCATTCAATAAGTTGGTTACCCCTTTGATTATTCTCCTTGTTTGGTTTAGCATGAGGATATGCTATTGTTTAAGTGTGGGGGAATTGACGAGTCCATATTTTTCCGATATATTTTATCTTGATTTGGATGGATTTCATCATATAAACTCACACTTAAGCACCAAAATACCATACTTTTGTGTTTTGTCTCCAATTTGACCCTAAATGTGAAAACATGAAATTTTGTGCTTGAAATGAGCAATTTAATTCCAATTTTATTCCATTTGATGCCATGACATGTTCGTTGAGTGATTTCAAGCCTTGGAGGCAAGAATGGATAGCCAAAAGCGGAAGAAAGCATGTACAAGGGAGAACACATGAAGAAAACAATGAAAAGCACACACAGACAAGTGTGCGTACACACAAGCTTGCGTGCGTGCGCACAAGAGGAAATTTGTATATGTGCGTGCGCACAAGTACCTGTGCGTACACACAGGAGAACTTTCAGCAAAGTGTGCGTACGCACACATCTATTCATACGCACAGGACCCTGCACGTGGTTTTATTAATAAAACATGTGCTGCGCGATTTTGGGGGCCTTTGGCCCAGTTTTGGAAGCTCCAATGCTGAATGGGAAGTGCTATATCAAGGGGGATTGAAGACATATGAAGGCATTAGATTAGAAGGCCACATTTTTACATTTTTAGCATATTTAATTAAGAGTAGGAGTGGTGTAGAGTAGATTGCTCTCCTAGGGTTTCATTTCCATCTCCATTGTAGCATTTTATAGCAAGCTTTTCTTTGGATTTTTGCTCCTTTTATTGTAAGTACTCTTGATCTTCTCTTTAATTACATTACCTTTGCCATTATTTTCTTATGGTTTAAGTTACTTTGTTTATATATGCAATTTTGAGTTTCTTGAAATTTTGATAGACGAATTTAATGTTTCATGCTTTCTTTATGTTTGATTGCTTGTTTATATTTGATTTTGTGAATAGTTGGTTATAGTTATCCATTTTCCTTTACAATTTCCCATGTTTTACTTTTACGCACACAAGGGGTTTGTAGAAATGCCAACTTTAGATTTTGAGTAGATTTTCCCACCTTGGCTTGTGGTTTGAATTCCTAGGATACTAGAGTCATGATATCCGACATTTAGTGGTAATTCTTGGGTAGTTAGTTAACTCTTATTTCCATTGACACTAGCTTTTTATCAACTAGTTTGGTAAGTTAGCTAGGACTTATGGATTAAGGTCAACTATGCTTGCTTGACTTACTCCTCGATATTAGGGGTTAACTAGGCGAGATTGACTCATCATAATTATCATAGTTGTGGTTATGGCGATGATAGGATTCCTTGGATCCTCTTATTCCCAAGTCAGGGCTCTTTAATGCATTTATAGCATTTTCACTAGTTTTGATCTCATCTTCTCTTTACTTGCATTAATTACAATTTTGATCATTCCTTAGTTCTTTTATTTCTTAGTTCCTTTAATCTTTAGTTCTTTGATTTGAAAAACCCATTTTCCTCACAACCGAAAGCTTAGCATTTCCAATTGCATTCCAAGGGAGAACAATCCGAGGTTAAAAGACTCTTGGTTTATTTGTTTTTATTTGAATTTAACATTTGATTGATGTTCAATTGTTGGGTTTGGACTATACTTGCAACGTCAATCCTATTTTTAGTGTAAAAATCTAAACCTATGCTTTTGGGCGTTGTCAAGCGCAGTTCAACTGTTTCAAAAATTGGCATTCAAAAACTATAAATGGCAACTTCACCCTAAGTTCTTCCAACACAGAACTGTAGATATAGAAATATTCGAAACCCTGCCCCCTATGATAAGCACGGTCATCACTAGTACAAGGCAGCAGCTCAACCCGTATCCTTGAACCTACTCTAACAATGTTAGACATATCAACCTGTTTCACAGCTTCTTCGACAAACAAAGACACCCGGGACCTAACATCCTCCCCAACCCAATCATAGGACCAATCAATCTTACCTTTTTTCTCTTTTTCAAACCCCATTATCAAAACCCAAAAGAAAAGAAAAGAGACGAAAATGGAAAACTACAAAATGGTAAAGACAGGGAAAAAGAGTAAAGACACATACCTCTTTTACTCATTTTCATTTCAACTTAATGAATTGAAACATCAAAGGATAAATGGATAGCAATCCAAAACCCATTACTTGGAACCCAACCAGTTAATTAATCAAACTCATAAACAGTTTGAGTTCCAGCAACCGTTACCTTACTCACATCAAACGGCGCAGGTTGCATTGGAAATGAAGACACGCTTTTAATTCTTTCTCTCTCATTAGTTAATCACATGCACGATTTCCCATATTCAACTATAAGCAAATTTTCATTTTTAATGAAGTAAGTTGAATTGGGGGCTTCATAACTAAACCACTCAACCGAGTTATAACTTATCCAAAAGCTCAACCTGCTTCATTAAAAATATCCTCAGGCTAAACTTGGGGGCTGTGATATGGCGGTTACAAATATAAGTCATAACTCCGTATCGCGCATTATAGCTCGGCTTAACGAGCTATAAATCGTCCAAACGGTACTCACAATATTAACGTCCGATCTTACGGCGCAATGGTCGGATACGTTGCAAATCTTCTACAGACCGAGATAATCACACCAAATGTAACTGAGAAGGACCTCGGCCTGTATAAAAGAAGGTAAGATATTTTCTTTAGGTAGGCAATTAAGATACAATACTAACTTAAGTATTGGAGTGCTTTTGCAGGTACACTTTCCCCCTCTCCTCATTCACAAGTTGTGAAGGGAAAGTTCGGACAATAGAGATTTGTAGTTCGGTATTCAGGAGGAAAGCTCGGCAACTTGTTGTTGACTACTGACCTATTCTCCAGTACTTTCAGGCAAGAACACATCTAGATATCTAAATCAAACAAAAAAAAACTCTTTTAACAAATCTTTAACAACTCAAAAGTTAACACAATGGATATGTATGGATCAAAGTGATAAATAAAAATGAGAGCTACGATAATGGTAATATGATATGGTGGTAATTGATTGCGGTTGGGGTTGATAGAAGAAGAAAACAAAAAAGGAGAATAAAATAAGGCAACATAATAGTGACGACGAGACAATAATAGTTATACATGTAAAAAAATAATAAGAGAAAATAATAGTGTATAATATGATGAGATGATATAATCAAAATAAAAGTTAATAATTTTAAAATAATAATAAAATTAAAGATAATTAAAGATGTTCAATATAAGATTAAAGAAATAATTTTTATCTATTAGAATTATGTATAAAAAAAAGCATGTTTTGAATATGAATATAAATTTTTAAATTTATTTCAAATTAAATAGGATTGAGAAAATAAATAAATAACTAATTTGTAAATAATGTTAATAAATTTTTATCTTGACTTTGTTACACATAATAACAACAATTTTTTTTAATTTTTTAATTTATATATATATATATATTAAATAACTTAAAATATTTTATTTTTGTATAATTTATTTTTTAATTATTGATATTAAATTTATAATTTTAGAAATAAAAATATAAAAATATTTTCTTAATTCAATAGAAAAGCGGCTGAACAGACACGACAGTGTCTGTTGAGTCGCTAGTATATATACTTTAAGTGTTGAATCTAGTTTGTATGTATGTATGTTTTTTTAAGTTATAAAGTATTTTGGGTTTCTTATTTGAAAAGAAAAATTTTCTACAGTTTCAAGTGTTAAAAAGGCTCCTATCTTAGTATTAAATATTTTTTTATGAAAGTCGTCGTAATATCTACGCTATCAGAGTGGTGCAGCTGGAAGCGTGACATTCTGGTAGCAAGGGTGTTACACGTCATCTTAAGCAATTTTTCTATTTGATTTTCACTTATTTTCTTAGGTTTTAATCAGTTTTTTTACATTTTCTAATTGAATTTAATAAATAATCAAATATTTAGTGTTGTGTTAATATTTTTATTATTTCAGGAAATTTTGGCACAAAAAATTACAAAGAATTTAAGGAAAATTCAAAAACAAAAAAAGCGTGGTCTAAGAAAGAGAAAGCGTGCCCTAAGAAACAATGACACCATGCATGCCTAGCAGGAAGACCCCACGCATGGCGGATAGAAGGCACACTCAATACCAATGATGTTAGTGTTGAGATTGGCGCCGCTTAGGAACATTGAAACCGTTGCTAGAGACCTGAGATTTGACCCCTAATAATGGCGGATCACTAGTATAAAGACGGGCATACAGCATCCAAATTTGAACCTGAGCCCCAACCAGAGGGCCATGCCACTATACTTCTGGTGCACGAAATTATGATTCACACTTTTCATAACTTTGCACAACTAACCAGCAAGTGCACTGGGTCGTCCAAGTAATACCTTACGTGAGTAAGGGTCGATCCCACGGAGATTGTTGGCTTGAAGCAATATATGGTTACCTTGTAAATCTTAGTCAGGAGATTAATTATGATTATCAGTTTGAATTGCGAAAAATAAAAGAGCATGAAATAAATACTTGTTATGCAGTAATGGAGAATATGCTGGAGTTTTGGAGATGCTTTGTCTTCTGAATCTCTGCTTTCCCCCTGTCTTCTTCTTCACACACGCAAGGTTCCTCCTATGGCAAGCTGTGTGTTGGTGGATCACCGTTGTCAATGGCTACCATCCGTCCTCTCAGTGAAAATAGTCCAAGTGCGCTGTCACCGCACGGCTAATCATCTGTCGGTTCTCACTCATGCTGGAATAGGATCCATTGATCCTTTTGCGTCTGTCACTACGCCCAACCCTTGTGAGTTTGAAGCTCGTTACAGTCATTCAATCCCTGAATCCTACTCGAAATACCACAGACAAGGTTTAGACTTTCCGGATTCTCAAGAATGCTGCCAATGGATTCTAGCTTATACCACGAAGATTCTGATTAAGGAATCCAAGAGATACTCATTCAATCGAAGGTAGAACAGAAGTGGTTGTCAGGCACGCGTTCATAGATTGATAATGGTGATGAGTGTCACGGATCATCACATTCATCATATTGAAGTGCGAATGAACATCTTAGATAGAAACAAGCGTGTTTGAATAGAAAACAGAAATAATTGCATTAATTCATCGAGACACAGCAGAGCTCCTCACCCCCAACAATGAAGTTTAAAGATTCATGCCATCAAAGAGTACAAAGTTTAGATCTAAAAATGTCATGAGGTACAAAATAATCCTCTAAAAGTTGTTTAAATAGTAAGATAGTAATCTAGATTTGCAGAGAATGAGTAAACCATGATAGATAGTGTAGAAATCCACTTCTGGGGCCCACTTGGTGTGTGCTGGGGCTGAGACTTAAGCTTTACACGTGCTTAGGCTATTTCTGGAGTTAAACGCCAGGTTGTAACCTGTTTTGGGCGTTTAACTCCAACTTGTAACCTGTTTCTGGCGTTTAATGCCAGATTGCAACATGGAACTGGTGTTGAACGCCAGTTTACATCATCTATCCTTGAGCAAAGTATAAACTATTATATATTTCTGAAAAGCCCTGGATGTCTACTTTCCAACGCAATTGGGAGCGCACCAATTGGACTCCTGTAGCACCAGAAAATACATTTCGAGTGCAGAGAGGTCAGAATCCAATAGCATCAGCAGTTCTTTTTCAGCCTAAATAAGATTTTTGCTCAGCTCCCTCAATTTCAGCCAGAAAATACCTGAAATTACAGAAAAACACACAAACTCATAGTAAAGTCCAGAAATATGAATTTTGCCTAGAAACTAATGAAAATATACTAAAAACTAACTAAAACATACTAAAAACTACATGAAATTAACCCCAAAAAGCGTATAAAATATCCGCTCATCACAACACCAAACTTAAACTGTTCCTTGTCCCCAAGCAACTAGACAAATAAAATAGAATACAAATAAGTCAAGAAGCAATAATATCTCAGAGTTTTTTTGAGTGAAGCTCCGATTCTAATTAGATGAGCGGGACTAGTAGCTTTTTGCTTTCGAACAGTTTTGGCATCTCACTTTATCCATTGAAGCTCAGAATGATTGGCATCTATAGGAACTTAGAATTCAGATAGTGTTATTGATTCTCCTAGTTCAGTATGTTGATTCTTAAACACAGCTACTTTATGAGTCTTGGCCGTGGCCCTAAGCACTTTGTTTTCCAGTATTACCATCGGATACATAAATGTCACAGACACATAATTGGGTGAACCTTTTCAGATTGTGACTCAGCTTTGCTGAAGTCCCTAGTTAGAGGTGTCCAGGGTTCTTAAGCACACTCTTCTTTTTGCTTTGGACCTTGACTTTAACCACTCAGTCTCAAGTTTTCACTTGACACCTTCACGCCACAAGCACATGGTTAGGGACAGCTTGGTTTAGCCGCTTAGGCCAGGATTTGATTCCTTTAGGCCCTCCTATCTACTGATGCTCAAAGCCTTGGATCCTTTTTATTACCCTTGCCTTTTGGTTTTAAGGGCTATTGGCTTTTTCTGCTTGCTTTCTCTTTTTTTTTCTTTTATTTTCGCCATTTTTTTTCTGCAAGCTTTTGTATTCACTGCTTTTTCTTGCTTCAAGAATAATTTTTTATGATTTTTCAGATTATCAAATAACATTTCTCCTTTTCCATCATTCTTTCAAGAGCTAACATATTTAACATTCACAAAAATTCAAATTCAGAAGACATATGCACTGTTCAAGCATTCATTCAGAAGACAAAAAGCATTGCCACCACATGTAAATAATTAGAATTTTTCTTATTAAAAACTCAAAAAATATTGCCTCCTTATTCTAAAGAAAATCTGCTATTTTATTCATGTTTAATGATGATGAGAAAAATAAATTATAGTTTAATTGGAGATAAAATAAAAATATAGATACTAATTACTACTACTCATATATAACTTCTAAGGTAAAACTCAAATAAGAACAATTATCACAGAGTTAAGGCTAAGATTAGAACTCAACAACCTTGAATTTGGGAGGTGGATGCCTCTTTAGTCTGTGGAGTGCTTGGCCCTTCAAGAGATAGTTTCTGACGCTTTAATTCCTTCAGTTCACGCCCTTGCTCTTCTTGTTCTCTAAGCAATTTGCAGAGCATGCTGTTTTGATTTTGCTATTCTTTCTTCAGTTGATCCACAGCTTCTCGCAACTTGGTGACAGATGCTTCCATGGACTTTTTGGTGATTGGTTGCTCAACTGAGATATACTTATCTACTCCATCTTTATCTCAGCATCTTTACATAACAGAGAAACTAAGCTTGGATAGGCCAATTTGGCATCTTTGGAGTTCTTGTTTGCAATTTTGTAAAGCTCATAAGCAATAAGCTGATGAATTTCCACTTCTTTTTCCAGCATAATGCAATGAATCATCACTGCTCTTCTGATGGTGACTTCAGAGCGGTTGCTAGTGGGCAGTATAGAGCGCCCAATGAAGTCCAGCCAGCCTCTGGTGACTGGTTTGAGATCTCCTCTTTTGAGTTGGTTTGGGGCACCCTTTGTGTTGGTTGTCCATTTAGCTCCAGGGAGGCATATGTCCTCTAGGATTTTGTCCAAGCTCAGGTTTGATCTCATCATTCTCCTATTGAAGGAATCTGGGTCATCTTGCAGTTGAGGCAGCTTGAAGATCTCCCTTATTTTGTCAGGGTGGGTGTGAACAATCTTCCCTCTGACCAGAGTTCTATAGTCATAGAATGCGGTTCCAGCTATTATCTGCCTGTCCGTCTACCACAGATTAGCGTAGAATTCCTGAACCATGTTTCTTCCCACCTTTGTTTTAGGATTAGCTAGGACTTTCCAGCTCCTGTTTCGGATTTGCTCTTGGATCTCCAGATATTCATCTTCTTTCAGACCAAATTTAACTTCCGGGATCACTGACCTTAGACTCATTATTTTGTAAAAATGGTCTGAATGTTCTTTGGTTATGAACTTCCCTTGATTCCAAAGTGGTTTTGGAATATTCTCTTTTTTGCCTCTGGAGTCGGTTTGTTTTCCCTTAGGAACCATGATCTCAGTGGGTATTGGTTTAGCGATCACGGATAAACACACTAAACTTAGAGGTTTGCTTGTCCTCAAGCAAAAGAAAGGAAAGGAAAGGGAAAGAGTGAGAGCCAGGTGCAACTTGTGGAGGAGAGGGGGAGAGGCAGAACCAATATTTAAAGGGAAGGGCGTGGGTTTCGAAAATTATTTGAAAAAGATATGTTAGAAAAAGTGATTTGGAAAAGATAAGTATGATAGAAAAAGATGTGATTTAAAATTGAAAAGATATGAAAGATATTTGAAAAAGATAAATCTGGATTTTGAAAAAGATGATGTGAAGATTTGAAAAAGATATTGATGAGTTGAAAAGATTTTAGAAGGAAAAGAGATAGATTTGTTTTGAAAAGAATTTGAAAATAATTTGAAGAGGATTAAGAGAAAAGGTTTATGAATTAAGATACATTTGATATCTTTTGAAAAAGGATTTGAAAAATTAGGATTTGTAACATGTTTGTGCAAGAAATCATGAATTGAAACATAAAAAATGGAAAAATTTGAATTGAAAACGAAATTGCCTACTCCCCACAATCCTGGCGTTAAACGCCCAACTGCTGCATGTTTTGGGCGTTTAACGCCCAGTTGGTGCTTGTTTTGGGCGTTTAACGCCCAGCTGTTGCTTCTAGCTGGCGTTAAACGCCAAAACCCCTTTGTTACTGGGCGTTTTTCTGAACGCCCAGGATGCTATAAATTTGGCGTTAAACGCCCAGAAGCTGCTTCTTTCTGGCGTTTAACGCCCAGATGGCTATCTTTACTGGCGTTAAATGCCCAGTAGATGCTCCTTTTGTGCGTTTAACGCCCAATTGTGCCTCTTACTGGCGTTTTCTTGCCAGTGAGCTCCTTTTTCCTGTTTTGTGCTCTGAATTCTTCTGTAACCCTGTGGACATATGCAATTGATTCTTTACCTTGTTAATATTAAGCTCATATATTTTAAAAATAAATAAAATGATGAATAAAATAAAATAAAATAACAGAAAAAGTTTTGCTAATGGCTGGGTTGCCTCCCAGCAAGCGCTTCTTTATTGTCTTTAGCTGGACTTTGCTGAGCTTTTAATCTAGCCTCAGCCTTGAGCACTCTTGCTCAACATTGCCTTCAAGATAGTGCTTGATTCTCTGTCCATTAACAATAAACTTCTTATCAGAATCAATGTCTTGAAGCTCCACATAACCATATGGTGATACACTTGTAATCACATATGGTCCCCTCCACCGGGATTGCAGTTTCCCGGGGAATAGCCTGAGCCTAGAGTTAAACAACAGAACCTTTTGTCCTGGTTCAAAGACTCTAGATGATAGCTTTCTGTCATGCCACCTTTTTTATTTCTCTTTATAAAGCTTGGCATTTTCGAAAGCAGTGAATCTGAATTCCTTTAGCTCATTCAGCTGGAGCAATCTTTTTTCTCCAGCTAATTTGGCATCAAAGTTTAGGAATCTGGTTGCCCAGTAGGCCTTATGTTCCAGTTCCACGGGCAGATGACAGGCCTTACCATACACAAGCTGGTATGAAGAGGTCCCTATAGGAGTCTTGAATGCTGTTCTGTAAGCCCACAGAGCATCATCCAAGCTTCTTGCCCAATCCTTTCTACGGGTACTTATAGTCCGTTCCAGGATTCTTTTTAGTTCTCTGTTAGAAACTTCAGCTTTCCCATTTGTCTGTGGATGATATGGAGTCGCCACCTTGTGGCGAATCCCATACCGGACCATGGCAGAGTAAAGTTGTTTGTTGCAGAAGTGAGTGCCCCCCTCACTGATTAGTACTCTAGGGACACCAAACCTGCTGAAGATATGTTTTTGGAGGAATTTCAGCACTGTTTTAGTATCATTGGTGGGTGTGGCAACGGCCTCTACCCATTTTGATACATAGTCGACTGCCACCAGAATATAAGTGTTTGAGTATGATGGTGGGAAAGGTCCCATGAAGTCAATTCCCCATACATCAAACAACTCAATCTCCAAGATTCCCTGTTGAGGCATGGCGTAACCATGAGGCAGATTACCAGCTCTTTGGCAACTGTCACAGTTACGTACAAACTCTCGGGAATTCCTATAGAGTGTAGGCTAGTAGAAGCCACATTGGAGGACCTTGGTGGCTATTCGCTCACCTCCGAAATGGCCTCCATATTGTGATCCATGGTAATGCCATAAGATCCTTTGTGCTTCTTCTCTAGGCACACACCTACGGATTATTCCGTCTGCACATCTCTTAAAGAGATAGGGTTCATCCCACAAGTAGTACTTTGCATCAGTAATTAATTTTTTCTTTTGTTGCCTGCTGTACTCCTTGGGTATGAACCTTGCAACTTTATAGTTTGCAATATCTGCAAACTATTGTGTTTCCTGAATGGCAAAAAAATGCTCATCTGGAAAGGTCTCAGAGATCTCAACAGAGAGGGAAAACTCCCCTTCTGCTGGTTTTATCCGGAACAGATGATCAGCCACTTGGTTCTCTGTCTCTTTTCTGTCTCTTATTTCTATATCAAACTCTTGCAGAAGCAACACCCATCTTATGAGCCTGGGTTTTGAATCCTGCTTTGTGAGTAGATATTTAAGAGCAGCATGGTCAGTGTACACAATCACTTTTGATCCTACTAAGTATGATCTAAACTTGTCAATGGCATAAACCACTGCAAGCAATTCTTTTTCTGTGGTTGTGTAATTTTTCTGGGCATCATTTAAAACACGACTAGCATAATAAATGACATGCAGAAGCTTGTCATGCCTCTGCCCCAGTACTGCACCAATGGCGTGGTCACTGGCATCACACATTAGTTCAAATAGTAAAATCCAGTCTGGTGTAGAAATAACTGGTGCTGTGACCAGCTTAGGTTTCAGAGTCTCAAACACCTGCAGACACTCTGTGTCAAACACGAATGGTGTGTCAGCAGCTAGCAGATTGCTCAGGGGTTTTGCAATTTTTAAAAAATCCTTTATAAACCTCCTGTAGAATCTTGCATGCCCCAGAAAGCTTCTGATTGCCTTAACATTAGTAGGTGGTGGTAATTTTTCAATTACTTCCACTTTAGCTTGATCCACCTCTATTCCCTTGTTTGAAATTTTATGCCCAACGACAATTCCTTCAGTCACCATAAAGTGACATTTTTCCTAGTTTAAAACTAGGTTGGTCTCTTGGCATCTTTTCAGAACAAGTGCTAAATGGTCATGGCAGGAGCTGAATGAGTCTCCAAATACTGAAAAGTCATCTATGAAGACTTCCAGAAACTTCTCTACCATATCCGAGAAGATAGAGAGCATGCACCTCTGAAAGGTTGCAGGTGCATTACACAGACCAAAAGGCATTCTTCTGTAAGCAAATACTCTAGAAGGACATGTGAATGCTGTTTTCTCTTGGTCCTGAGGATCTACTGCAATTTGGTTGTAACCTGAATAGCCATCCAAAAAGCAGTAATATTCATGACCTGCTAGTCTCTCTAGCATCTGGTCTATGAATGGTAAAGGAAAATGATCCTTTCTGGTGGCTGTATTGAGCCTTCTGTAGTCAATATACATGCGCCACCCTGTAATTGTTCTTGTAGGAACCAGTTCATTTTTTTCATTATGAACCACTGTCATGCCTCCCTTGTTGGGAACAACTTGAACAGGGCTCACCCAGGGGCTATCAGAAATAGGATAAATAATCCCAGCCTCCAGTAATTTGGTGACCTCTTTCTGCACCACTTCCTTCATGGCTGGATTTAGCCGCCTCTGTGGTTGAACCACTGGCTTAGCATCATCCTCCAATAGGATTTTGTGCATGCATCTAGTTGGGCTTATGCCCTTAAGGTCATTTATGGATCACCCAAGAGCTGTCTTGTGTGTCCTTAGCACTTGAATTAGTGCTTCCTTTTCCAGTGGATTTAAAGCAGAGCTTATGATCACTGGAAAAGTGTTACCTTCTCCCAGAAATGCATATTTCAGGGATGGTGGTAATGGCTCGGGTTTAGGAGGTTTCTCCTCTTCCTGAGGAAGTCTCAGAGGTTCTTTCAATTCCTCTGAACCCTCCAAATCAGGCTGAACATCTTTAAAGATGTCTTCCAGCTCTGATTCGAGACTCTCAGCCATGTTGACCTCCTCTACTAAAGAGTCAATGAGATAAACTTTCATGTAGTCTTTTGGTGTGTCTGGATGCTGCATGGCTTTGACAGCATTCAACTTAAACTCATCATCATTGACTCTCAGGGTTACTTTCCCCTTTTGGACATCAATGAGAGTTCGTCCAGTTGCTAGGAAAGGTCTTCCTAGAATGAGAGTAGCACTCTTGTGCTCCTCCATTTCCAGCACTACAAAGTCAGTGGGAAGGGCAAATGGCCCAACCCTAACAATCATGTCCTCAATCACGCCTGATGGGTATTTAGTAGAGCCATCAGCAAGTTGGAGACATATCCGGGTTGGTTTAACTTCTTCAGTTAAACCAAGCTTTCTGATAGTGGATGCAGGTATTAGGTTGATGCTTGCCCCAAGATCACATAAAGCTGTCTTGGTGCAATTACCCTCTAATATGCATGGTATCAGAAAGCTCTCGGGATCTTTAAGCTTTTCTGGAAAGCTTTTCAAAATGACTGCACTGCATTCTTCAGTGAGGAGAACTCTTTCAGTTTCTCTCCAATCCTTTTTATGGCTCAAGATCTCTTTCATGAACTTGGCATAAGAAGGTATTTGCTTAAGTGCCTCTGCAAATGAAATCTTTATTTCATGAGTCCTGAGATAATCTACAAAGCGAGCAAATTGCTTATCCTGCTCCTCTTGGCGGAGTTTTTGAGCATAAGGTATCTTGGCTTTATATTCCTCAACCTTAGTTGCTGTAGGTTTATTTCCTACAGAGGTGGTTGGAGAATCCTTTTTAAAGGGGTTGTTATCAGCACTTGTGTATGTCTGATCCCTCACTGGCATTTGAATGCCAGGGTTAGAAGCTGGATTGGTGTTGGACGCCAACTCCTTACTTGTTCCTGGTGTTTGAATGCCAGAACTGAGCTTCCATTGGGCGTTTGACGCCAAATCCTTGCTTGTTTCTGGCGTTTGAACGCCAGAGTTATTCCTCTCTGAGCTCTTACTCTCCTCAGAGGAATTTTGAATAGCAGTTTGTTCATTTCGTGGCTTCCTGCTACCTTGAAGTGAGGTATTTAATGTATTCCCACTTCTTAATTGAACTTCTTGGCACTCTTCTATTATTTGTTTTGATAACTGTTGTTCTGTTTGCTTCAACTGTACCTCCATATTTATATTAGCCATTCTTGTGTCTTGTAGTATCTCCTTGAATTCGGCCAGCTGTTTTGTTAGAAAGTCTAATTGCTGATTAAATTCAGTAATTTGTTCTGCAGGACTAAGTTCAGCAGTTACTGTTTTAGTCTCTTCTTTCATAGAAGATTCACTATTTAGGTACAGATGCTGATTTTTGGCAACTGTATCAATAAGCTCTTGAGCCTTTTCAATTGTCTTTCTCATGTGTATAGATCTACCAGCTGAGTGATCTAGAGAAATTTGAGCTTTCTCTGTAAGCCCATAATAGAAGATGTCTAACTGCACCCATTCTGAAAATATTTCAGAGGGGTATTTTCTTAACATCTCTCTGTATCTCTCCCAGGCATCATAAAGAGATTCATTATCTCCTTGTTTAAAGCCTTGGATGTCCAGCCTTAGCTGTGTCATCTGTTTTGGAGGGAAGTATTGATTCAGGAATTTTTCTGACAGCTATTTCCATGTCCTTATGCTAGCCTTAGGTTGGTTATTTAACCACCTCTTAGCTTGGTCTTTTACAGCAAATGGAAACAGTAATAATCTGTAGACATCCTGATCTACTTTCTTATCATGTACTGTGTCAACAATTTGTAAAAACTGTGCCAGAAATTCTGTAGGTTCTTCCTGTGGAAGACCGGAATACTGGCAACTTTGCTTAACCATGATAATGAGCTGAGAATTCAACTCAAAGCTACTGACTCCAATGGAGGGTATACAGATACTGCTCCCATATGAAGCAGTAGTGGGGTTAGCATATGACCCCAGAGTCCTTCTGGACTACTCATTTCCACTTAGGTCCATGATGGAAAAAAGGGAATTGATGTGAATTGCAATTAAAATATATTTTTATTTTTATTTTATAAAAAGAGAACGAGAAAAAAAATGAAATAAAATAACTAGAAATTAAATATAGATTTCGAAAATTAAGAATAAAAAAAATTAAAACTAAAATAATTACTTAATTAAGAAGATTTGAAAAACTTTGGATATGATTTTTGAAAAAGATTTTAAATTTTGAAATAGAAATCTGAATTTTAAAAGCAATTTTCGAAAATTCACTATAAAATAGAGAGAAAAGATATTTTTTTTATTTTTGAATTTTATGATGGAAGAGAAAAACACACGAAAGACACACAACTTAAAATTTTTAGATCTAATGTTCCTTATTTTCGAAAATTTTGGAGGGAAACACCAAGGAACACCAAACTTAAAAATTTTAAGATCAAAACACAAGGAAGACTCAAGAACACTTTGAAGACTCACAAGAACAACAAGAACATGAAGATAGAACACCAAACTTAAAATTTTTAGAAAACCAAAATAAAATTTTCGAAAACTAAAGAAAAATCAACAAGAAAACACCAAACTTAAAGTTTGGCACAAGATTTATTCAAAGAAAAATTATTTTTTGAAAAAATTTTTAGAAAGAAAATTCCCAATTACCAAGAACATAAGCACACTGCTCTAGCCAATTGAGCTATAAATTTAATGTGTTTTAATAAAGGTATTTAATGTATAAATTTTTATTTTTAATTAAAAAATTTTTTTGGATACTAATAATTCAAAAATGCACAAGAAAAATAAGAAAAATCACAAAACAAGAAAAACTAAAGATCAAACAAGGAAAATAAACAAGAACAACTTGAAGATTAAGAAAGAACAATGAACACAAATTCGAAATTTAAAAGAAAATAAAAATATGCAATTGACACCAAACTTAAAATATGAAACTAAACTCAAACAGAAAAACTCAATTATCAGTTTATAAAATTTTTGAAAAATTTAAAAAGAGAAAATAAGGATTTAAAAAAAAATTCAACCAAGAATAATAATAGAAGACTCTAAACCAAAAAGAAAAAATTTTTCCTAATCTAAGCAACAAAATAAACCATCAGTTGTCCAAACTCGAACAATTCCCGGCAATGGCGCCAAAAACTTGGTGCACAAAATTATGATTCACACTTTTCACAACTCCGCACAACTAACCAGCAAGTGCACTGGGTCGTCCAAGTAATACCTTACGTGAGTAAGGGTTGATCCCACGGAGATTGTTGGCTTGAAGCAATCTATGGTTACCTTGTAAATCTTAGTCAGGAGATTAATTATGATTATCAGTTTGAATTGCGAAAAATAAAAGAGCATGGAATAAATACTTGTTATGCAGTAATGGAGAATATGCTGGAGTTTTGGAGATGCTTTGTCTTCTGAATCTCTGCTTTCCCCTGTCTTCTTCTTCATGCACGCAAGGTTCCTCCTATGGCAATCTGTGTGTTGGTGGATCACCGTTGTCAATGGCTACCATCTGTCCTCTCAGTGAAAATAGTCCAGGTGCGCTGTCACCGCACGGCTAATCATCTGTCGGTTCTCACTCATGCTGGAATAGGATCCATTGATCCTTTTGCGTCTGTCACTACGCCCAACCCTTGTGAGTTTGAAGCTTGTCACAGTCATTCAATCCCTGAATCCTACTCGGAATACCACAGACAAGGTTTAGACTTTCCGGATTCTCAAGAATGCTGCCAATGGATTCTAGCTTATACCACGAAGATTCTGATTAAGGAATCCAAGAGATACTCATTCAATCGAAGGTAGAACAGAAGTGGTTGTCAGGCACGCGTTCATAGATTGAGAATGGTGATGAGTGTCACGGATCATCACATTCATCATATTGAAGTGCGAATGAACATCTTAGATAGAAACAAGCGTGTTTGAATAGAAAATAGAAATAATTGCATTAATTCATCGAGACACATCAGAGCTCCTCACCCCCAACAATGGAGTTTAGAGACTCATGCTGTCAAAGAGTACAAAGTTCAGATCTAAAAATATCATGAGGTAAAAATAATCCTCTAAAAGTTGTTTAAATAGTAAGCTAGTAATCTAGGTTTGCAGAGAATGAGTAAACTATGATAGATAGTGCAGAAATCTACTTCTGGGGCCCACTTGGTGTGTGCAGGGGCTGAGACTTAAGCTTTACACGTGCTTAGGCTGTTTCTGGAGTTAAACGCCAGGTTGTAACCTGTTTCGGGCGTTTAACTCCAACTTGTAACCTGTTTCTGGTGTTTAACGCCAGACTGCAATATGGAACTGGCGTTGAATGCCAGTTTACGTCGTCTATCCTTGAGTAAAATATAGACTATTATATATTGCTGGAAAGCTCTGGATGTCTACTTTCCAACGCAATTGGGAGCGCACCAATTGGACTCTTGTAGCTCCAGAAAATCCATTCCGAGTGCAGAGAGGTCAAAATCCAACAGCATCAGCAGTCCTTTTTCAGCCTGAATCAGATTTTTGCTCAACTCCCTCAATTTCAGCCAGAAAATACCCAAAATTACAGAAAACACACAAACTCATAGTAAAGTCCAGAAATATGAATTTTTCCTAGAAACTAATGAAAATATACTAAAAACTAACTAAAACATACTAAAAACTACATGAAATTAACCCCAAAAAGCGTATAAAATATCCGCTCATCAACTTCCTCCACCACCACAAACTCATGTTCCCCACAGAGAAGGGACATCGAGAAATCCCTAACCCAGGTGAATCCAATCAGAGGTCCACCCACCTGCAGAGGAAGACCCTCTACAAGCAACAAAGCTGCTAGGGTTGTTTCATGGTCAACAAGAACGACTAAAACAACTTGAGCATGAAGCCGAGCGTCAATGGGAAGCGGAACGGGAGCTACGGCGGGAGGTGCGATGATGAAGAGAGTTAGAAGAAAAGCTCTTACAATTAGAGGCCGATCTCCAAAGACGAAATGCCAGAATAGATCGGGAAGAATGCCCTCTCAGGAGAGAAGATCCGTTCATAGAGGAGATCATACAAGCTAAAGTTCCCAAAATTTCAAAACTCCCGACATAGATCTCTATGACGGAACCCGAGGTACCATCTTAGCAATTTTAAAAGCCGGATGTATTTACCTGACGCCTTTGACTCCACCCTCTATAAAGCCTTCCCGACCACTTTGACCAAAGCGGCAATGAAATGGTTTGACAATTTACCCCCCAGGTTGGCGGTAACCTGTTTTGACAACCTGGAAAAAAAGTTTCTTACCAGATTTTCCATTCAGAAATATAAGGTAAAGCATGCCTCGAGCTTGCTGGGAGTCAAGTAAAAGGCCAGAGAAACAGTCCAAGACTATATGGAAAGATTCAACAAGGCGTGATCCAAAACTTACCTCCTGAGGCAGTAATAATGGGGTTGGTTAATGGCCTTAGAGAAGGGCCATTTTCTCAGTCCATATCCAAGCGACACCTGGCTTCCTTGTACGAAGTGCAAGAACAAGCAGAGAAGTACATCAACATGGAGGAAAACTCTCATTTACGAGAGCCACTGCCAAAGCCTAACCTTCCCTACCCACCTCGGAAAAAAGAAAAAGAAGCTAAAAGGAAGGAAGACTACAATCTGGAGAAGCCTCGTAGATATCATAACTACACTCCCCACCGGCTCTCCTTGGTAGATGTCTACAAAGAAATATGTCATACTGAAAAACTTCCACCTCCAAAACCAATAAAACACAAAAAGGGTAGAAGTTGGACAGAATATTGTGAGTACCATAAACTCTATGGACATTCTACCCATGACTGCTACAACTTAAAGAATATCATAGAAAAGTTGGCTAAAGAAGGTTGACTAGACAGGTACCTGGCGGACAGGGTAGGCGAGCAGAGGGAAAGAAAGAGAGATGAAGAAAGGGAACGATAAGAACGTCCACCTCAAACTCTTGAGCCACACATACACATGATCAATGTAGGATTCGCTGGAGGAGGAATATCCAAATCATCATGAAAAAGGCATTTAAAGGAGGTGTATCAAGTCGGGAAAATCTCAAAATTCCGGACTTGCCTACCATCTCGTTGTCCAAACAGGATGCCGAAGGAGTAACGCCCGACCTTGATGATTGGTAGCACGAATCCCCACACTTTCGTACTATTGTGACAGTGATAAACCCCTATTTTATGATTCATCTTGTGCTCAAATTGAATGTTTTTATCAATTCTTCACCCACTTATTCATATGAATTGCATGGTTTTACTTTTCCTTCCTTATTATGTGATAAGTGTGAAAACATGTTTCCTATGCTTTAAAAGTATTAATTTTAATTAGCATTTATTACCATTCGATGCCGTGATTTGTGTGTTAAGTATTTTCAGGCTTCATAGGGCAGGACTGGCTTAGAGGACAGAAAGAAAACATACAAAAATGGAAGGAAAGCACAAAAAATAGAGTTTTGAAGAAAAGGCAGCGACGCGTACGCATGGATGACGCGGACGCGTGCCTAGCGCGAAATGGTATCGACGCGAACGCGTGACTGACGCGGATGCGTGCCTTGAGCAGAACGCAAATGACGCGTACGCGTGACCGACGCGTACGTGTGACAAGGAAAAACTCCAGACCACGCGAACGCGTGACCCACGCGCTCGCGTGACAGACGCCACGTACAGGAATCTACAGAAAATGCCCTCAGCGATTTCTGGACCCTTTTTCGGCCCAATTCCAAATCCAGAAACACAGAATATAAGCCAGAGAATAGGGAATCAAACAACAACTCAAAGAAGACAACAATCATACTTTCATATACATAATTTTAGGTTTTTAGATGTAGCTTTTAGAGAGAGAGGCTCTCTCCTCTCTCTAGGTTTTAGGATTAGGATTCCTTTTATTTTATGGTTATTACTTCAATGCTAGGTTCAATGTTCTTTTAATTTAGTTTCTCTTCTACTTTTATTTATTTTAGTATTTTGATTTATTTCTTTCTCTTTGTTGATTACTTTATGTTGCCAATTTGGTTTATGAACTCTTCATCTTAGATTTGAATTTCAATTTAATGCAATTTGAGGTATTTCAGATTAATGATTGTTTTATTCTATTTATGATGCTTTCAATTTAATTTAGATTTATTTTTCCCTTTTGGCTTTGGTTAAGTAATTGGTAACACTTGAGTTATCAGACTCAGCGTTTGATTGAGATTTGTGAATTGCGGATTAATTTGGACCCCTCTAAAGCTAATCTTTTTATAGGAGTTGACTAGGACTAAGGAATCAAG
Source organism: Arachis ipaensis (assembly GCF_059453495.1). Classification (NCBI taxonomy): domain Eukaryota; kingdom Viridiplantae; phylum Streptophyta; class Magnoliopsida; order Fabales; family Fabaceae; genus Arachis; species Arachis ipaensis. The sequence continues at coordinate 59,446,122 of NC_142444.1, forward strand.
TTAATTAGCCCATTTGACTTACCTTTATTTAGTAAGGGTTAACTAAGTGGGAGCAGAATCCAATTCTCATCACACTTGATAAGGATAACTAGGATAGAATTTTCAGTTCTTATACCTTTCCAAGAGATTTTCTAATTATTAATTTATTTATTTTTCTTTCCATTTAAATTATTTGTTCCACATTTCAAAAACTCAAAAATACGCATTTTTCATAACTAATAATAAATCATACTGCCCTGTAATTCCTTGAGAAGATGACCCGAGGTTTAAATACTTCGGTTTATTATTTTTATTGGGTTTTGTTACTTGTGACAACCAAAACTTTTGTATGAAAGGATTCTTTGCTGGTTTAGAAGCTATACTTGCAACGAGAATTTATTGTGAATTCTAAACCATCAATATTTCCAGTTCGTCAAGGTTGATAAACCCCTATTTTATGATTCATATTGTGCTCAAATTAAATGTTTTTATCAATTCTTCACCCACTTATTCATATAAATTTCATGGTTTTACTTTTCCTTCCTTATTATGTGATAAGTGTGAAAACATGTTTCCTATGCTTTAAAAGTATTAATTTTAATTAGCCTTTATTACCATTCGATGCCGTGATTTGTGTGTTAAGTATTTTCAGGATTCATAGGGCAGGAATGGCTTAGAGGACAGAAAGGAAACATACAAAAATGGAAGAAAAGCAGAAAAAATGGAGTTTTAAAGAAAAGGTAGCGACGCGTACGCATGGATGACGCAGATACGTGCCTAACGCGAAATGGCATCGACGCGAACGCGTGACTGACATGGACGCGTGCCTTGAGCATAACGCAAATGATGCGTACGCGTGACCGACGCGTACGCGTGACCGACGCGTACGCGTGACAAGAAAAAATTCCAGACCACGCGAACACGTGACCCACGTGCTCGCGTGACAGACGCCACGTACAGGAATCTGCAGAAAACGCCCCCAGCGATTTCTGGACCCTTTTTCGGCCCAATTACAAATCCAGAAACACAGAATATAAGCCAGAGAATGGGAGAATCAAACAACAAATCGCAGAAGACAACAATCATACTTTCATATACATAATTTTAGGTTTTTAGATGTAGCTTTTAGAGAGATAGGCTCTCTCCTCTCTCTTAGGTTTTAGGATTAGGATTCCTTTTATTTTATGGTTATTACTTCAATGCCAGGTTCAATGTTCCTTTAATTTAGTTTCTCTTCTACTTTTATTTATTTTAGTATTTTAATTTATTTCTTTCCCTTTTGTTGATTACTTTATGTTTCCAATTTGGTTTATGAACTCTTCATGTTATATTTGAATTTTAATTTAATGCAATTTGAGGTATTTCAGATTAATAATTTTTTATTCTATTTATGATGCTTTCAATATAATTTAGATTTATTTTCCCCTTTTGGCTTTGGTTAAGTAATTGGTAACACTTGAGTTATCAGACTCAGTGTTTGATTGAGATTTGTGAATTGCAGATTAATTTGGACCCCTCTAAAGCTAGTCTTTCCATAGGAGTTGACTAGGACTGAGGAATCAAGTTAATTAGCCCATTTGACTTACCTTTATTTAGTAAGGGTTAACTAAGTGAGAGCGGAATCCAATTCTCATCACACCTAGTAAGGATAACTAGGATAGGATTCCCAGTTCTTATACCTTGCCAAGAGATTTTCTAATTATTAATTTATTTATTTTTCTTGCCATTTAAATTATTTGTTCCACATTTCAAAAATCTAAAAATACGCATTTTCCATAACCAATAATAAATCATACTTCCCTGTAATTCCTTGAGAAGATGACCCGAGGTTTAAATACTTCGGTTTATTATTTTTATTGGGTTTTGTTACTTGTGACAACCAAACTTTTGTACGAAAGGATTATTGCTTGGTTTAGAAACTATACTTGCAACGAGAATTTATTGTGAATTCTAAACCAAGCAATCTTTCCAGTTCGTCAACCAGCAAGTGCACTGGGTCGTCCAAGTAATACCTGAGCGAGTCAGGGTCGATCCCAGGAGGATTGTGGCTTGAAGCAAGCTATGGTTATCTTGCAGGTCTTAGTCAGGCAGATCAGAAGGTTGTTGATTTTATGTCATATATGGTGTTTGAAGCTGTAAGAGGAATAACGTATATATTAAAATCAATAAATAGGAATAGGGTTGAGGATTGGAGTTGCTTTGCCTTTCTGAATTAACTTTGGTACTACTGTCTTTTTTGCTTGTGAATGATCTTCTTCTATGGCAGGCTGTATGTGATCAAAGCCATTGCCTATGGTCATTGATCTCCTCTGCTCCAGATCAAAAGCCATTGCCCGTGGTCATTCAATCTGACGGAGGGTGAAGCTCTAGCAGTTCATTCTCTTGGCGTCCTACTCAAAACGCCACAGAGAAGGTTGAATCTTCCAGATCAGAGAATGCTGCTTCTATGGATTCTAGCCTATACAATGGAAATCCTAATCTCCCTAAAAATTGGCTGAACTGGTGTCTCGAGAAGTCCCCAACGAAGTCGTGGATTAGCCGTCTGAGAGATGTATAAACATAGATGTTGGTTCGTGCTTTCCGGCCACGTATTCACACAAACCCAAGTAGACGTAGGTGTTTGTCAGGCACGTTCGTCTTAATGTGATGAACAGAGCTGATTTTCTGATCATCCTATTCACCACGATGAAGATCGGATATACATCTTAGAAATAAAGACACGGATCGAAGAAGAAACAGTAATACTTTTATTAACTCATAGGACTCAGTAGGGCTCCTCCCCTCAACCTAGGAGGCTTAGAAACTCATACTAATGTGAAAAATAATGGTAAAATGTGTATGATGGTAAAGGTGATGTAAAACTATTCGAATAACATGAATAAAATCCTTTAAATACTAAATAATGACTAGTAAGGGTAAAACAGTCTTTTTAGTGCTAAAATCCACTTCTGGAGCCCACTTGGTGAGTGTTTGGGCTGAGCTTTGATGGGATCCACGTGTTATGAGGTCTCTGGGACGTAGGACTCCAGCTAGGGGATCCTCTCTGGGTGTTTGGATGCTGGGCCCTACTCTTTGGGCGATGGATGCTTGGAAAGGGGCAGATAGCTAGCGTTGGGCGCCAGTTTTGGGCCTTCTAATCCGAAGCAAAGTATGGACAATTATATATTGCTGGAAAGCTCTAGAAGTCAGCTTTCCAGATCTGGACAGCATCTGCAGTGCTTTCTCTGCCTCTGAATCAGACCTCTACTTCAGCTCCTCAATTTCAGCCAGAAATTACCTGAAATTACACAAAAACACAAAAACTCATAGTAGATTCCAAAAATGAGAATTTAATACTAAAACCTATAAAAACTCAATAAAACTAAACAAAGCATACTAAAAACTATATGAAAATGATGCCAAAAAGCGTATAAAATATCCGCTCATCACAATACCAAAATTAAACCGTTGCTTGTCCCCAAGCAACTAAAAACACAGTAGGATAAAAAGAAAATTAAGATACAATAAATTTCTAAGTTTCCAATGAAGCTTAGTTACAATCAGATGAGCGGGACTTAGTAGCTTTTTGCTTCTGAATAGTTTTGGCATCTCACTATCCATTGAAAATCAGAATGGTTGGCATCTTTAGGAACTTAGAATTTAGATGATATTATTGACTCTCCTAGTTCAGTTCTTCTTGATTCTTGAACATAGCTTTCAGAGTCTTGGCCGTGATCCTAAGCACCTTGTTTTCCAGTATTACCACCGGATACAATAATGCCACATACATTTTAACTGGGTGAACCTTTTTAGATTGTGACTCATCTTTGCTAGAGTCTCCAGATAGAGGCATCCAGAGTTCTTAAGCACACTCTTTTTTGCTTTGGACCACGACTTTAACCGCTTAGTCTCAAGCTTTTCACTTGACACCTTCACGCCACAAGCACATGGTTAGGGACAGCTTGTTTGAGCCGCTTAGGCCAGGATTTTATTCCTTTAGGCCCTCCTATTCATTAATGCTCAAAGCCTTGGATCCTTTTACCCTTGCCTTTTGTTTTAAAGGGTTACTGGCTTTTTAAATCTGCCCTCCTTTTTTTTTGAATTTTTGGGCAGTAATGGATTTTTCTACTTTTTATATTTTTTCTTTTTTTTTGCCATTTTTCTTTCTTTTTCGCATGCATATATTATTTTTTTCTTTTGCAACATGCTTTTTTCTTTTTTTTTTACTGCTTTTTCTTGCTTTAAAAATTAATTTTATTGATTTTTCATATTATCAATAATACTTTTCCTTTTTCCTTATTCTTTCAAGAGCCAATCATTCTAAAATTCCAACTTCAAATATGCACTGTTTAATCATACATTCAGAAAACAAAAGCAATGCCACCACATTAACATAATTAAACTATTCTTATTTTAAACTTGAAATTCATGCATCTCTTAATTCCTTAATAAAAATTTTCTTTTAAGTAAGGTGAGAGATATATAGAATATTTTACAACTTTAAGACATCAATGCAAATGATCATGCAACTAGAACAGGAAAACAAATAACATAACAGAAAACAGAAAAATAATAAAGGAAAGGAGATAAAAGAGAACAAGTCCACCTTTAATGGTGGCGGCTAGTGCTCCTCCTTGAGGATCCAATGTGATGCTTGATCTCTTCTATGTTATTCCATTGCCTTTGTTGTTCTTCCCTCATAGCCCTTTGGTCTTTTCTTATGGCTTTTTGATCTTCTCTTATTTCATTTAGGGTGGTAGCATGCCCTTGATGCTCCATCCTCAATTGCTCTATGTTAGTGCTCAATTCTCCAAGAGAAGTTTGCCATTGATCCCAATAACTTTGGGGAGGAAAATACATCCCTTGAGGCATCTCAGGGATCTCATACTGAGGCAGATGCACAGGCTCTTGTGTATGCTCTCTAGTTTGCTCTATCCTTTTCTTAGTGATAGGCTTGTCCTCCCCAATGGAGACATCTCCTTCTATGACAATTCTAGCTGAATTGCATAGATGACAGATGAGGTGTGGGAATGCCAACCTTCCATTGGTGTGAGGCTTCTCAGCCACCTTGTACAATTCTTGAGGAATCACCTCATGTACTTCCACCTCGCTTCCAATCATGATGCAATGGATCATGATGGCTCTGTCAACAGTCACTTTTGACTGATTGCTACTGGGATGATGGAACGTTGGATGAATTCCAACTATCCTCTAGCTATGAGCTTAAAGTCAACCCTTCTTAGTTGAATGGGCTTGCCTTGGGAATCCCTTTTCCATTGTGCTCCTTCCACACAGATGTCAGAGAGTGATGTGTATTTTCGGAAAATGAATTCCAAACACACAAATCTAACCGGCAAGTGCACCGGGTCGCATCAAGTAATAAAAACTCACGGGAGTGAGATCGATCCCACAGGGATTGAAGGATTGAGCAATTTTAGTTTAGTGGTTGATTTAGTCAAGCGAATCAAAAGTTGATTTCAGTGGTTTGTATTCGAAAGAAGCTAAATTGCATGAAATTTAAAAGGGAGGGGGACAATTGCAGTAAATTAAAGAGCAGAGAAGGTAAATGTGCTGAATCTTAAAGAACAAGAAATTAAATGGCAGAAACTTAGAACGCAAGAAATGTAAATTGCAGAATCTTAAAGTGCAAGAAATATAAATGGCTTGAATTGTAAAGGGAATTGGGAAGTGGATTTGCAGAATTTAAACAAAGAAAAGCAAATTGCATTAATCAGACAAGTAGAGGGTGACTTGAATTGAAACAGATCTAGAGCGAAAATGTAAATGAACTTGAAAAGCTTTAAACAGAGAATTTAAAATGCAAACTCCAGATCTCAGGACCCAAGAGACTAGATAACCAAGTCTAGATCTCAATGCCTTCCTAGATCCAAATGTAGAATTCAATTGCAAGAAACAGAAGATCAAAATAGAAGAAAACTTGAATGTAAATCTCAATTCTCCAATGGTGTAGTAAAAGAAATAGAGAGAGATCTCAAGGTGAGATTGAGACAGAATTTCCCCAATTCTCAACACCTAAGACTCAAGACAAATGTGATTGAAATTGAAAACAAGAAAACTAAGAAGAAGAGAATTCAATTCTCCTCTCCGAAATTCAGAAACTCAAAACAACTCAAAACTCAAAAGCTCTCCAAAAACTACCCAACAAAACTAAAACGGAAAGCTCTAAAAGGAAAAAAACTCCCCGAAAACTTAAATCCTAAGCTATTTATACACTTTCTTCAAATGGTCTTCAAGCCTTAAATTGGGCCTTTGTTCTTGATGGAATTGGGTTGATAAAGGCCTTGGTTGATTGCTCTTGGAGTTAGAGAAAGATCCATTGTGAACCGGGTTGAAATCATAAAAGTTTGAGTAAAAGTTTGAGTAAAAGTTTTACTCAAACTTTTTATACCAGATGGCTTAGGCTTGCTGCTACCAACGTTTGAGCTAAAGTTTGAGGTCAAACTTTTGCTCAAACGTTGGCCTCCTTGTGTATATGTGTGGCGCCAACGTTTGCCAAAAAGCTTGAGGCAAACGTTGGCGCAAACTTTTCTCCTCCAGGGTGTGCAAGTGTGGCGCCAACGTTTGCCAAAAAGTTTGAGGCAAACGTTGGCGCAAGCTTTTCTCCTCTAGGGTGTTGGTTTTGTGATGCCAACGTTTGCCAAAAAGTTTGAGGCAAACGTTGGCTCAAGCTTTTCTCCCAAAAGTTTGAGCTAAAGTTTGAGGCAAACTTTTGCTCAAGCTTTTTTTTTCCTCTGGAGTGTTTTCAATTCTTCCAAAAGTTTGAGCTAAAGTTTGAGGCAAACTTTAGCTCAAGCTTTTTTCTTCTGGCATGTTTTCAACTCTTCTAAAAGTTTGAGCTAAAGTTTGAGGCAAACTTTGGCTCAAACTTTTTGTTCTCTCTTGCTCCTAGCCATTCCTTCTTCCTTCAACCTTCTTCAAAACTCTTTCCACCTATCATCAATCAATCAAAACAATCAAAGCTATGCCCCAAATCATGAGATTGTATTTCTTTCATAATATATGACAATTATAGCATAAAATCTCATGAAAGTGCATGAATTCATACATGGTTGATTGAATCAAAGGAAACATGGAAATCTACCCATTTGGCTTGCTTATGGCTTAAGAAAGTGCATAAAATCAATCGAAAACAAAAGAAAAAGGCTAGTGAAACTAGGCTAAGATGACTTGTCATCACAACACCAAACTTAAAGCTTGCTTGTCCCCAAGCAAGAAAAGAATTATTGAGAAGAAAGAATGAAATGGAAGAGGATGTTCATGCTAGCAGAGTATTATTGGTAGTTCATGGGGTTTTATGTGGATAAGTAAACACTCACTTCTTATTGATTTTTAGGCCTAGAAAGTCTCCTTCAAGCATCAAGCAACACACTGCTATGACCTCTCATTATTCCTTTGTCCTTGACTATTGTTTTTCTCTATAAGCTTTAGTTCAGTGTCATGTGTAACAAGTTCTTTTCTTTCTTTATACTTGACACATTATTCACTATAGACACTTGGCTCACATTCCTTCTTAGAACATTGATGCCCAACACCTCTTTGGGTTACTAAATGCCTTGTAGTTAGGTTGCTCTTGATAGTGGACTTTCAGCTGATGATCCCGGGTTAGTTAACCCAAGTCACCGAGTGTTGATGCACTCCAAAGAACTTAATAATCCAAGCAGATCCTAGTACAAAGACACCACAGGCATATATTCTAAGGTTCAAGCTATTGGTGTCTAGCTTTACTTCTTTCTTTTTCTTTTGTTCTGTTGCCACTTTTTGGCTTTTTCTTTTCTCTTTTTGTTTTTCTTTTTAACCAAGAACTTTTATTTGATTGAGATTCATAGACAGTAGGCCACTTTTTACTTAGAGGGAGACATCCTAGTTCTTTTATTCACTGAAAGTGAGCTATCATACAATCACACACACATACCACCACTTACTTTTATTGTACTTCTATCTAACAAAGAACTATATTACTTCACATTCAAACATTTCTTTTATTGAATTAAAGATACAGGGGACAAAGCATGCAGTTAGTTAAGTGAAAGTAAACATACAAGCACACACTTGGACTAGCTTACTCATTGCAAAAGAAAATTGAATCTACTTGAACTAGATGAACACTTTAGCAAGACATAAATCAAAGCATTTCTCAACAGCAAAAGTTAAGTATAAATACAACCTATTGGTTTGCAGTTCTTTTGTTCTTCCTTCTGTTGTGCCCCTTTTGAGTCATGATGCATAATGTCTTCAAATGGTGGTTCGTTCCCTGCACAATTCTCAAAAGTTGCTTGCTTCTCAAGCCCTTAGGTGACTGGTTAGTATGCATGAATTGAGTGTGGCTTTTTGGATTCAATTTGGTGTGGGAACACCAAACTTAATTCCTTGCCACTGTCTCTAATGCAACAGGTTGTACATTTATAAATTCTTTTGGCCTTGCTAAAGGTTATGGAACCAAACTAAGAGGCAATTAACTGGTTGAATAATTTGTCTGATTGCTTGGAGCTATCATTATGCAAGAGGTGAGAGTATGCTTTTAAATGAGATTTTGGTGGAACACCAAACTTAGAATCCTTCATTCTCCCTTAAATTGTTTTGGTGTGCAACACCAAACTTAGATCCTTGCAATACAGACAAAACTACTCAACCTTTTTATTGAAACAGCTATGAAAAGAAAACTACCTCAGGTTGGGTTGCCTTCCAACAAGCGCTTCTTTATTGTCACTAGCTTGACATCTCGTTCTTTGATCATGGAGGCTGAAAAGCATAGTGCCTCAGCTTTTCTCCTCTTACTGTGAACTTCCTTCCGGTCTCCTTTTTGATGATCTCTAGGTGTTCAAGTGAAAGGACCCGGTTCACAGTGTAGTATTCAGATGATTGTGGGGACACCTTCATTGGTTGGGTGTTTAACACTACTTTATCCCCTGGTGAAAAGCCTTCAGTAGGGATCTTCTTGTTTCTCCACCCTCTTGGCCTCTTCTTCTTTTCTTTCTCAAAAGATACTCCCTGCCTTGGTGGTTCCTTATCTGAGATGTTGAATTTCTCATCTGGAGGTTTTGGATCTAGTTCCTCCTTGATTTCTTTGGTCTGTTGTACCATCTCTACTTCTTTCAAGCATGGATTTGGAAGTCTTGGAGCTAACTCATTGACTACCTCCTTCAAACTTTGATCTCTGGCCTTATCCTCCGTACACTCTTCTTTTTGAGTGGGCTCATGTGGGGTTTTAAAAACATGGAATGCTAGGTGCTCGTCATGCACTCTCAGCAACAATTCTCCTTTTTCAACATCTATCAGTGCTCTGCCCGTAGCAAGAAAAGGCCTCCCTAGGATGATGGGGGTGTTAGGGTCCTCCTCCATATCCAGAATGACAAAATCAGCTGGGAGAAGGAATTTCCCCACTTTTACCAGTACATTCTCTACAACTCCAACTGCTTGCTGGATGGATTTGTCAGCCATTTGAAGGAGTATTCGTGTGGATTTCAGCTCACAAATTCGAAGTTTCCTCATTAGAGACAAAGGCATCAAGTTTATGCTTGCACCAAGGTCACAGAATGACTTTTCAATTGTTATGTCTCCTATGGTGCAAGGTATATAAAAACTCCCAGGATCATCTTTCTTCTCTGGTAACTCTCTTTGGAGAATAGCACTACATTCCATTGTCATCTCAACAATTTGTCCTTCTTTTAGGGACTTTTTCTTTGTCAGCACTTCCTTCATAAATTTGGCATACACTGGCATCTGTTCAAGTGCTTCTAAGAAAGGAATATTGATGCTGAGAGTCTTGAATATGTCCAGGAACTTTGAGTATTGCTTATCCTCATTCTCTTTTTTGAACCTCTGAGGGTATGGAAGTTTGGGGATATGTGGCTTCACCCCTTCCTTCTTCTCTTGTAGTTGTGTTTCAAGGATGTCCTTATCTCTCTTTGAGCTTTTTGCATTCTTAATTTCTTGATCTTCTTCACTTCTCTCTTCTGTCTCTTTTTGTGGAACTTCTATGTTGTGTTCTTCCTGATTGATGGCTTTCTTCTCACTTTCCACTATAATTGCTTTGCACTCCTCCCACTTTGTAGCTTTTCCTTTGTCCCTTGAGTGGTCTTGAGTGGCACTAGGGGATACATTTGATTGCTTCTCATCCATCTCTGCAATTCGTTTAGCCATTTGTTCCATATGCCTCTCAAGATTTTTACTTGTTATGGCTTGATCCTTCCGTGCTGCTTCCTGATCTTGTCTTGCCATCTCTTGATTTTTTATGAGTTTCTCCACTATTATCTCTAGATTAGAGATTCTTTGGGAGTCTGGATGTAGTTGTGGTTGTGTAAAGTGAGATGGTTGTTGCTGGAAGTTGTTTGAACTATTTGTGGGGTTGTTTTGTGGGTGGAATGTGGATGTGGAAGGTGGATGATGGTTGTTTTGGTTAGTGACTGAATTATTGGGTGGATAATAGCTGGAATTTGGGTGGTCATTTTGGGGTTTTCTATATGGATTGTGGGTTATGTTTTGCTGGTTGTTGTTCTGGTTGCTTCTTGAGTTGTTTTGGTTTGAATTCCTTTGCCATGGTTGTTGGTTTTGAGTGTGGTTATCTCCCCATCTGAGATTTGGATGGTTCTTCCAGGATGGATTGTAGGTGTCACCATAAACCTCATTTTGGCCTGAACCTTGGTTGTGCACATATTGAGGTTGTTCCTGCTGCTGATCTTCTTGGTTTTCTTTATTTTACCCCCATGTGGTTGATGGTTGGCTTGTATTCACTGCTGCAACTTGTAAGCTATCAATCTTTTTAGCCATCTGCTCAAATTGTTGTTGAATCTGCTCCTGCATTATCTTGTTTTGAGCTAGGAGGGTGTCAACCCCTTCCATTTCTAACACTCCTTTCCTTAGTGATGGTTGGCGTTGTCTCTGATGGCCAAAGAAATATTGGTTGTTAGCCACCATGTCAATGAGGTTCTGAGTTTCTTCAGCTGTCTTCATGAGTTGCATTGAGCCTCCTGCTGAATAGTCAAGTGCCTCTTGAGCTTTCATTGTCAGTCCTTCATAGAAATTTTGGAGTTTATCCCATTCATTAAACATCTCTGGTGGACACTTCCTGAGTAAAGCTTTGTATCTCTCCCATGCTTCATACAATGACTCTCCATCCATCTGAGTAAATGTTTGAACCTCTGTTTTGAGCCTGATGATCCTTTGAGGAGGATAAAACTTTGCTAAGAACTTGCTCACTAGATCCTCCCAATTGTTGATGCTTTCTCTTGAAAATGACTCCAACCATTGAGTAGCTTTGTCCCTCAGGGAAAATGGAAACAACAACAATTTGTAACTGTCGGGATGTACACCATTGGTCTTCACTGTGTTACATATCCTCAGGAAGGTGGATAGGTGCTGGTTTGGATCTTCCAAGGGGCCTCCTCCATAAGAACAGTTGTTCTGCACCAAGGTGATGAGTTGGGGCTTCAATTCAAAGTTATTTGCATCGACATTTGGGGTAAGGATGCTACTCCCATAATGCCTTGGATTAGCAAATGTATATGAAGCCAAGACTCCCCTCTGGGGTTGACCATTGTTGTTGGCCATTCTCACTGGTGGATTTGTTGGATTTGTTGAGTGTTCCTCCAATTCATGATATTCTTCATCTGATTCTTCCTCTTGATGACATGCCAACATGTCATGTTTTTCTATGCTTTTTCATTTGTTTTCAAAAGGTTTTATGCACTTTCTTGAGCCATAAGCAAGCCAATTGGGTAGATTTTCATGTTTCCTTTGATTCAATCAACCATGGATGAATTAATACAATTTCATGAGATTTTATGCTATAATTGTCATATATTATGAAAGAATAACAAACTCATGATTTTGAGCAAAGCTTTGATGTGTTTGGTTGATTGATGATAGGTGAAAAGAGTTTTGAAGAAGGTTGAAGAAAGAAGGAATGGCTAGGAGCAAGAGAGAACAAAAAGCTTGAGCAAAAGTTTGCCTCAAACTTTAGCTCAAACTTTTGGAAGAATTGAAAACACTCCAGAGGAAAAAAGCTTGAGCAAAAGTTTGCCTCAAACTTTAGCTCAAACTTTTGGGAGAAAAGCTTGAGCCAACGTTTGCCTCAAACTTTTTGGCAAACGTTGGCATCACAAAATCAATACCCTGGAGGAAAAAGCTTGCGCCAACGTTTGAGGTCAAACTTTTGCTCAAACGTTGGCGCCACACTTGCACACCCTGGAGGAGAAAAGCTTGTGCCAACGTTTGCCTCAAGCTTTTTGGCAAACGTTGGCGCCACACGCCACAATAGCCTGAAGGGGTATACTTCCAACAAGAATAACTTGAGCTAAAGAGATCCAAATGAGGTGATTCAAAAAGCATTGGAAAGTAGGAATCAAGAGCTTTCCAAGCATATATGGCACTGCATGGTGGACACTAAAATTGAGGGAGAAAACTGCCCCGAAATGTGCATAAACGAACATAGTGGCAACTTGCAGTGAGGCCAACTGACCTCTGCACCTTCGACGGAGTATAACTCGAGCTGTGGAACTCCAAATGATGCGCTTCCAACGGCATTGGAAAGTAGACATTCAGGGCTTTCCAACAATGTATAATAGTATGGGGTGGACAATGTGTTTGAGTCTCCAAAATCTGGCGTTTTCGACCACGTTTGAGGCAAACGTCTTCTCAAACGCTGCACACCAAAGCCAGCGACCTTGTCCTCTTCAAAGGAGCATAACTTGAGTTGTAGATGTCCAATTGAGGTGATTCTAAGTGGGTTAGAAAGCTGATATTCAGAGCTTTCCAACCATATATAATAGTCTATATTGGGCATAAAATTTGCAACGTGACAAGAGGACAAAGTAGCCCCCAAGAAGCATACAAAAGGGATCCACGTTTGGCTCAAAGTTTGACCTCAAACTTTGGCTCAAACGTGGATGGAAACAAGGAATGTTAGCTGATATGAAAAGTTTGAGTAAAAGTTTAACTTCAAACTTTTACTCAAGCTTTTCTGGTTCATGGCCCGGTTCACAAATGGGTTTCTCTCCAACTCCAAGAGCAATCAACAGAGGCTATCTTCAACCCAATTCCATCAAGAGCAAGGGCCCAATTGACACCACTCAAAGGCACAAGAGATAGTTAGAATAGAAATTTCATTTTAATTGTAATTTATTTTGAATTTTATTTTCATTTTGTAAAAAATGCCTATAAATAGGCATCTGTTTCATTTTATTGGGGGGCGAGCTCCACTAGGGAGCATTAGGAATACAGAACTCTCTCTCTTTAGTTTTTCTTTTTGTTTTAAATCTTGGGTTGAGAATTGAAGAAATTCTGTTTCAATCTCACCTTGAGAATTCTCTCTGTTTTCTTCTTCTACAAACTTTCAAGTGAATTGTGATTTGAATCAAAGTTCGTTTCATCGCTTTCATCTTTAATTTTCCTGCATCTTGTTTGCTAGCGGATCAAGGAAGGAATTGAGATCTAGACTTGTTTTCTAGTCTCATTGATTTCCTGAGATCTTCAACCTCTCATTTAGATTTTGCAATTGAGCTGCATTTCATTTTCTGTTCGGTTCCTCAATTCAATTTACATTAAGCCTGCTGCAAATCTCATTTACATTTCCTGCACAATTTTAAATTCCTCTGCAATTGCTCTAAGTTCTAATTCACTGCAATTTTGCTTCTCTGTTTACATTGCTCCCAATTTACTTTCCTGCAATTTAAGCTTGCTGCAAGTTTACAATTTAATTTACATTGAGCTTGATTTTGATCTTTGGTTCTCATTGCTTTCTGTTCTCACTGAATTCAATTTACTTTCAAGCAATTTACTTCTTCTGCAAGTGCTCTGCATTTTACATTTCTGTTCATGATCTGATCTACTTTTCCTGCAAGTTAAATTTTCTCTAAGCTTTGATCTATTGCTCTCTTTAATTTCCAGCACCCACTCTCCTTTACATTTGATGCAATTTATATTCCTTATCATTTAAGATTCTTGCAATTTACATTTCTTGCTCTTTAAGTTTCTGTCCAATTTTACTTTCTGCAACTTTATAATCCCTGCAATTTACTTTCTGTTGGCTACCTCTCATCAAATTTCACTTAAATGTTAGCTTGACTAAACTAATCACCCACTAAAGTTGCTTGATCCATCAATCCCTGTGGGATCGACCTCACTCTAAGTGAGTTTTACTACTTGATGCGACCTGGTATACTTGCCGGTTAGATTTGGGTGTTTTGGAAATTCGTTTTTCCACAAATTTTCCCATCAAGTTTTTGGTGCCGTTGCCGGGGAATTGATTTAGATCAATAATGATTAAGTGGGTGAGAAGTCTAGATCAAGCATTTTCTTTGTTTTTGTTTTCTGTTTCAAAGTGAAACCAAGGTGTTTGAGTTTTTGCCTCACTAAGAAATTCTCATCTCTGATATGAGTAATTTCAATTTTCATTGATGTTTGCAAAATACAAATGGAGTTCAACTCATCATTTGGTCAAACAAAATTTTATGGGATATTACCCACCATCATCAATTCTAATGATGGCTGGGAATATCACCAAGAAACTTTAAATTCTGGGCACTCCAATTCATGCAGCTATGCCTCAGAACCACAAGATGAGAAAGAAAATCATATGGGATATTTCCCTCAACCACAAAATGCTGCAAGTCATGATTTTAATGGTGGATGGGAAGGGAATTCTAATACTCCATATGATATTCATCCGAAGATATCATCACTTGACCACGCTTCAATAGAAAGCCTCTGTCAAAACTCACCACCCACACAAACTTCCATGAACCAGAGACTCTCAAAGCTTGAGTCCATGCTCAAAAGAATTGCGGAGGAGAAAGAGAAATACCAGAAAGAACAAGAGAACTCCCTCAAAAACATGGAAGCACAATTAGGCCAACTGGTGAGTGCAATGAAGAAGAAGGAAAAACAAGAGGAAGAGGCTACTGAGTCAAGTGAATTTTTAGTGAAAAAGAAAGAGGTGGTGGAAATAGTTGAAAATGAAACTGCACTTGAGGTGACAAAAGAACCTGAACACTCACAACCTCCTCAAACTCCCCTGGACCAAAAAGTCTTAACAATTGAATCTGAGATTAAAAGATATGAAGAGGAGATGAAGAAATGTTGGGAAGATCAACAAACCTCCTCCATGAAAGAGCTATTAAAACAAATGTTGAGTGTAAAAGAGGAAGTGGAGGAGCAAGAAAGTGAGGAAGTCATTCCAAACTCAAGTGAGGCAGAGAAGTACATGAAGGAGGAGTTCATGGAACCACCAGTTCAAAAGGCTCTGGATGAATACAAAACTCCAATAATCACACAGCAACCAAGTCTTGAATCCAAAGAAGTGAAGGCAACTAGCAAGAACACCAATTCTGTCCCTAATCCAGCAAGCAAGATCAATCAAGCCATTTGCAAAAGGAAGCTTGCTAAGGAAAGGCCAAGACAAGGGACACTAGCTGAATCCTTCCCTCCTTTGAGGTCATTCCTCTTAACAAACTGGAAGAAGAGGAAGAAAGTGAAGAACAACATGTCAAGCTAATGACACTAAAAGAGCACTTGTTGGGAGGTAACCCAACCGTAGGTAACATTTCTTATCTGCTTTGTTTTCGTTCTTTGTTTTGTTTAAATTCAATAAATTGGCATATGGTTACATTCTAAGTTTGGTGTTGCCTAGCAACAAATTGTTTTCAATCTTTTTGGATGATTGCATCAAATCAAAAATGAAAGTGACACACCAAGATTTTAAGTTTGGTGTGCCACTTATTTTCCTATGCAATTTATTCAAGCAACACTACTTGTCTGCATAATCATAATGCCTCTGCAGTTTTATTTTCTCTTTTGACTTCACACTTTTTCATTCTACTTGCTTTAGTCATTTTTCTATCTTTACTTACTTTCATTTAATTTGCTGTTTAACTGTTCTTGTTAATACTTCACCAAGACATCCTTATTCATGACAGATTCTTCACTTGGTGATTGTATTTAACATATAACAGTCTTTCTTTTTTTTCATTTAGTATTAATTCAAATAAATTGACATAGGATTGCATTCTAAGTTTGGTGTTGCTATGCAACAAAATTTGCTTCCAATCCTTACAAGATACTTGCATCAATTCCAAGTGAAAGTGTCACACTAAGTTTGGTGTGCCACTTATTCTTTATGCAAAGTATTATGCTCACCTTCTTAAGTTTGCAATCACAATGTCTCTGTCTCTTGTGCCTTGATTATTATCTTTAATTTTGCTTGCTTGAAACACATGTACTACTAACATTTCTTGTGTAAGACATTCATGATCCATCTTAGCCCCATGGCCATTGTTCTAATTGTTGCTTGAAGATGAGCAAGCATTCTAAGTTTGGCAAGGGAAGGAGGAGAATGGGAGGAAAATAACAACAATAGAGAAGATGAACTACAAGGTTGTAAAGTTCCTTTTCCTCTCATTTGTTTCAAGCACTATAAACTGCATGATTGTCTTTACCTTCTCTGTATGCATGTGTGTATGAAAAGGCATAGTTTGATTTCTAAATTGCAACATGGTGCTGTGTCATTATGATTACAAACTTGAGTTTTGTGAATTCAAAAGCAATAAAAGTATCATGATCATAAACAAACAAGCCATTAAAGAAGATTTTAGCATGTGCATAAAAGTATTGGAAAGCTAGTATGTTTGATTGTTGCTTAATTGCATTGGATTTTATTTAATTGAAGTTTTCATCTAGGACATTTTGTGAAATCTTTTGAAAATCATGAAAACATTGAAGAGGCAAATACAATTAAAGCAAGAAAAGAAAAAGGGAAAGAATGAGAAAGCTGAAGGCTCTGAGTACCAATGGCAATTTATTTGTTAAGTACTTGTGGTGTTTATGTATCAAGCCAAATGCTTGAAAACAAAACACTTAGAAGTCAAGGTTAGGCTCAAAGTGCAAAAGCACTCCCTCAAAGCTCAAGGCTCTGAGCATCAATGATTAGAGAGTCAAGAAAAGAAAAGAAAAATGAGCTTAATGAAGTCCTCTAATCAAATGCTTGTGGTGCTTATGTATCAAGTGGTAATACTTGAAAACAAAGCATTTAGAAGTCGTAGCTTTGTTATTAACTCATGGGGCAAAGCACCCAAAAGGAGAAGCTAATAAGAAAAGCAAAAAGCTTGTTTCAAGGAAGAAATATAAGGAAAAGATTTCATAAAATGAGCTAGATAGAAGCATCAATCATTTACATTTCTTTTGTGATTGTAGCATGCTTAGAAAACTAGCTTACCATAAACATTGAGTTGCTATTCTTCTTACCTTGGATTGTCAATCTCTATTGCATGATTCTTTTCTTGCTTGGGGACAAGCAAGGTTTAAGTTTGGTGTTGTGATGATATGCCAACATGTCATGTTTTTATATGCTTTTTCATTTGTTTTCAAAAGGTTTTATGCACTTTCTTGAGCCATAAGCAAGCCAATTGGGTAGATTTTCATGTTTCCTTTGATTCAATCAACCATGGATGAATTAATACAATTTCATGAGATTTTATGCTATAATTGTCATATATTATGAAAGAATAACAAACTCATGATTTTGAGCAAAGCTTTGATGTGTTTGGTTGATTGATGATAGGTGAAAAGAGTTTTGAAGAAGGTTGAAGAAAGAAGGAATGGCTAGGAGCAAGAGAGAACAAAAAGCTTGAGCAAAAGTTTGCCTCAAACTTTAGCTCAAACTTTTGGAAGAATTGAAAACACTCCAGAGGAAAAAAGCCTGAGCAAAAGTTTGCCTCAAACTTTAGCTCAAACTTTTGGGAGAAAAGCTTGAGCCAACGTTTGCCTCAAACTTTTTGGCAAACGTTGGCATCACAAAATCAATACCCTGGACGAAAAAGCTTGCGCCAACGTTTGAGGTCAAACTTTTGCTCAAACGTTGGCGCCACACTTGCACACCCTGGAGGAGAAAAGCTTGCGCCAACGTTTGCCTCAAGCTTTTTGGCAAACGTTGGCGCCACACGCCACAACAGCCTGAAGGGGTATACTTCCAACAAGAATAACTTGAGCTACAGAGCTCCAAATGAGGTGATTCAAAAAGCATTGGAAAGTAGGAATCAAGAGATTTCCAAGCATATATGGCACTGCATGGTGGACACTAAAATTGAGGGAGAAAACTGCCCCGAAATGTGCATAAACGAACATAGTGGCAACTTGCAGTGAGGCCAACTGACCTCTGCACCTTCGACGGAGTATAACTCGAGCTGTGGAACTCCAAATGATGCGCTTTCAACGGCATTGGAAAGTAGACATTCAGGACTTTCCAACAATATATAATAGTATGGGGTGGACAATGTGTTTGAGTCTCCAAAATCTGGCGTTTTCGACCACGTTTGAGGCAAACGTCGCCTCAAACGCTGCACACCAAAGCCAGCGACCTTGTCCTCTTCAAAGGAGCATAACTTGAGTTGTAGATGTCCAATTGAGGTGATTCTAAGTGGGTTAGAAAGCTGACATTCAGAGCTTTCCAACCATATATAATAGTCTATATTGGGCATAAACTTTGCAACGTGACAAGACGACAAAGTAGCCCCCAAGAAGCATACAAAAGGGATCCACGTTTGGCTCAAAGTTTGACCTCAAACTTTGGCTCAAACGTGGATGGCCGCAAGGAATGTTAGCTGATATGAAAAGTTTGAGTAAAAGTTTGACCTCAAACTTTTACTCAAGCTTTTCTGGTTCATGGCCCGGTTCACAAATGGGTTTCTCTCCAACTCCAAGAGCAATCAACAGAGGCTATCTTCAACCCAATTCCATCAAGAGCAAGGGCCCAATTGACACCACTCAAAGGCACAAGAGATAGTTAGAATAGAAATTTCATTTTAATTGTAATTTATTTTGAATTTCATTTTCATTTTGTAAAAAATGCCTATAAATAGGCATCTATTTCATTTTATTGGGGGGCGAGCTCCACTAGGGAGCATTAGGAATACAGAACTCTCTCTCTTTAGTTTTTCTTTTTGTTTTAAATCTTGGGTTGAGAATTGAAGAAATTCTGTTTCAATCTCACCTTGAGAATTCTCTCTGTTTTCTTCTTCTGCAAACTTTCAAGTGAATTGTGATTTGAATCAAAGTTCGTTTCATCACTTTCATCTTTAATTTTCCTGCATTTTGTTTGCTAGCGGATCAAGGAAGGAATTGAGATCTAGACTTGTTTTCTAGTCTCATTGATTTCCTGAGATCTTCAACCTCTCATTTAGATTTTGCGATTGAGCTGCATTTCATTTTCTGTTCGGTTCCTCAATTCAATTTACATTAAGCCTGCTGCAAATCTCATTTACATTTCCTGCA
The DNA here is from genome assembly GCF_059453495.1 of Arachis ipaensis. Lineage (NCBI taxonomy): Eukaryota > Viridiplantae > Streptophyta > Magnoliopsida > Fabales > Fabaceae > Arachis > Arachis ipaensis. The sequence continues at coordinate 59,465,361 of NC_142444.1, forward strand.
CAATTTTAAATTCCTCTGCAGTTGCTCTAAGTTCTAATTCACTGCAATTTTGCTTCTCTGTTTACATTGCTCCCAATTTACTTTCCTGCAATTTAAGCTTGCTGCAAGTTTACAATTTAATTTACATTGAGCTTGATTTTGATCTTTGGTTCTCATTGCTTTCTGTTCTCACTGAATTCAATTTACTTTCAAGCAATTTAATTCTTCTGCAAGTGCTCTGCATTTTACATTTCTGTTCATGATCTGATCTACTTTTCCTGCAAGTTAAATTTTCTCTAAGCTTTGATCTATTGCTCTCTTTAATTTCCAGCACCCACTCCCCTTTACATTTGATGCAATTTATATTCCTTATCATTTAAGATTCTTGCAATTTACATTTCTTGCTCTTTAAGTTTCTATCCAATTTTACTTTCTGCAACTTTATAATCCCTGCAATTTACTTTCTGTTGGCTACCTCTCATCCAATTTCACTTAAATGTTAGCTTGACTAAACTAATCACCCACTAAAGTTGCTTGATCCATCAATCCCTGTGGGATCGACCTCACTCTAAGTGAGTTTTACTACTTGATGCGACCCGGTATACTTGCCGGTTAGATTTGGGTGTTTTGGAAATTCGTTTTTCCACAAATTTTCCCATCACCTCTCCAGCAACATTTTTTTCTCTTGCTTCTCTTCTTAGCCTTCGGAGGATTCTTTCGTCAGTTTCATGAAAGGTAGGGATCTCTCTTCTTGTATCTGACATACAAGCAAAACACAAGAATCACACAATACTAGAAAAGCAATAACACTTCAATCCATGGCTGAAGTGAAATATTAGTTAGCTTAAGCAAAAATTCAAACAGTTAGTGGGTTAGTCAAAAATTTGAGAAACAGAAAATAAAAATGCTAGATCTAGATCTCCACTTCACTTAATCATTGTTAATCTATTTCAATCCCCGGCAACGGCGCCAAAAACTTGATGTGTATTTTCGAAAAATGAATTCCAAACACACAAATCTAACCGGCAAGTGCACCGGGTCGCATCAAGTAATAAAAACTCACGGGAGTGAGGTCGATCCCACAGGGATTGAAGGATTGAGCAATTTTAGTTTAGTGGTTGATTTAGTCAAGCGAATCAAAAGTTGATTTAGGTGGTTTGTATTCGACAGAAGCTAAATTGCATGAAATTTAAAAGGGAGGGGGACAATTGCAGTAAATTAAAGAGCAGAGAAGGTAAATGTGCTGAATCTTAAAGAACAAGAAATTAAATGGCAGAAACTTAGAACGCAAGAAATGTAAATTGCAGAATCTTAAAGTGCAAGAAATGTAAATGGCTTGAATTGTAAAGGGAATTGGGAAGTGGATTTGCAGAATTTAAACAAAGAAAAGCAAATTGCATTAATCAGACAAGTAGAGGGTGACTTGAATTGAAACAGATCTAGAGCAAAAATGTAAATGAACTTGAAAAGCTTTAAACAGAGAATTTAAAATGCAAACTCTAGATCTCAGGACCCAAGAGACTAGATAACCAAGTCTAGATCTCAATGCCTTCCTAGATCCAAATGTAGAATTCAATTGCAAGAAACAGAAGATCAAAATAGAAGAAAACTTGAATGTAAATCTCAATTCTCCAATGGTGTAGTAAAAGAAACAGAGAGAGATCTCAAGGTGAGATTGAGACAGAATTTCCCCAATTCTCAACACCTAAGACTCAAGACAAATGTGATTGAAATTGAAAACAAGAAAACTAAGAAGAAGAGAATTCAATTCTCTTCTCCGAAATTCAGAAACTCAAAATAACTCAAAACTCAAAAGCTCTCCAAAAACTACCCAGCAAAACTAAAACGGAAAGCTCTAAAAGGAAAAAAACTCCCCGAAAACTTAAATCCTAAGCTATTTATACACTTTCTTCAAATGGTCTTCAAGCCTTGAATTGGGCCTTTGTTCTTGATGGAATTGGGTTGATAAAGGCCTTGGTTGATTGCTCTTGGAGTTGGAGAAAGATCCATTGTGAACCAGGTTGAAATCATAAAAGTTTGAGTAAAAGTTTGAGGCAAACTTTTACTCAAACTTTTTATACCAGATGGCTTAAGCTTGCTGCTACCAACGTTTGAGCTAAAGTTTGAGGTCAAACTTTTGATCAAACGTTGGCCCCCTTGTGTATATGTGTGGCGCCAACGTTTGCCAAAAAGCTTGAGGCAAACGTTGGCGCAAACATTTCTCCTCCAGGGTGTGCAAGTGTGCCGCCAATGTTTGCCAAAAAGTTTGAGGTAAACGTTGGCGCAAGCTTTTCTCCTCCAGGGTGTTGGTTTTGTGATGCCAACGTTTGCCAAAAAGTTTGAGGCAAACGTTGGCTCAAGCTTTTCTCCCAAAAGTTTGAGCTAAAGTTTGAGGCAAACTTTTGCTCAAGCTTTTTTTTTCCTTTGGAGTGTTTTCAATTCTTCCAAAAGTTTGAGCTAAAGTTTGAGGCAAACTTTAGCTCAAGCTTTTTTCCTCTGGCATGTTTTCAACTCTTCTAAAAGTTTGAGCTAAAGTTTGAGGCAAACTTTGGCTCAAACTTTTTGTTCTCTCTTGCTCCTAGCCATTCCTTCTTCCTTCAACCTTCTTCAAAACTCTTTCCACCTATCATCAATCAATCAAAACAATCAAAGCTATGCCCCAAATCATGAGATTGTATTTCTTTCATAATATATGACAATTATAGCATAAAATCTCATGAAAGTGCATGAATTCATACATGGTTGATTGAATCAAAGGAAACATGGAAATCTACCCAATTGGCTTGCTTATGGCTTAAGAAAGTGCATAAAATCAATCGAAAACAAAAGAAAAAGGCTAGTGAAACTAGGCTAAGATGACTTGTCATCAGAGAGCACTTGATCTAATCCCTTATCAATGTTGACTCTCCTAGTGTAAGGATGAGAATTTCCTTGCATTAAAGGCAAGTTGAAAGCCAACCTCACACTTTTCGGGCTGAAATCAAGATTTTTCCTCAGACCATGGTGATCCAATTCCTTGGATTTGGGTTCACACTAGTGTTATGGTTTTTAGTAACCCATGCATTAGCATAGAACTCTTGCACCATGAGAATCCCAACATCTTGAATGGATTGGTTAGGACTTCCCAACCTCTTCTCTAGATCTCTCTTCGGATCTCTGGGTACTCATTCTTCTTGAGCATGAAAAGAACCTCAGGGATCACTTTCTTCTCAGCCACTACTTCATAGAAGTGGTCTTGGATAGCTTTGGTGATGAATCTCTCCATCTCCCAAGATTCAAAGGGAGTGGCTACTGCCTTTCCTTTCCTCTTTCTAGAGGAGTCTCCAACCCTGAGTGCCATGAATGGTAATGAAAAGAAAAAAAGCTATGCTTTTCCCACAATAAACTTAAAACTTTGCTCGTCCTCGAGCAAAAATAAAGAAAGAAGAAGAATGGAGTAGAAGAAGAAGAAAATAGAGGAAGATAGAAGGAGAAAGAGGGGCTCGGCCTTGTGGGGTGTAGTAGGGTATGATAAGTGTGTGTATGAAGGGTTATGAAGAGGGGTATTTATAGGAGTGGGGAAGGGTGTAGGTTTGGCCATAAGGTAGGTTTTGGGTGAGAAACTTGATTTTGAAGTGGGTAGGGGTGGGAGTTATGATGGTTTTGGAGAAGTGGTAAAGTAAGTGGGGTAGGTAGGGTAGGTGAAGATGCTGTGGGACCTACAGATTCTGAGAGGCTAGGGAATCCAGATTCCCTGCTTCTCTACACTAGTGTTTGAACGCCCAGGGGCTTCTCCCTAGCTGGCGTTCAACTTTAACACTCCATCCGAAGTGTTCTGTTTTCACTACTGTGAAATTCTGTCTCTGTTCTGACTGACATGATCATGACTCTAAAAGAAAAACAAAAATAAAAGGAAATAAATAATTAATTAAGGTTGGGTTGCCTCCCAACAAGCGCTTCTTTAACATCACTAGCTTGACGTTTAGCTCCTTACGGAGGTGAGTATGGGCTCAGATTTTCACCCCTTGCAGTGAACCTTCTTCCAATCTTCTCATGAATGAGCTCAACATGCTCTAAAGATAGGATACGACTCACTGTATATGGTAAGATTGGTTTCTTAGTGAAGACAACTCTCATGCCAGGTGAGAGGCCTTCAGTTGGAACTTTCTTGTCCTTCCAGCCTTTAGGTACTTTCTTTTTAGTACCTTTGTGCTTAGAACTTATTGAGGGCTGTCCAACACCAAACTTAGAATTGATGTCTTGGGGCTCTGTAATGCTCTGCACAGAAAGAGAGGGTTGGAACACTAGGTGTTGCACAGTTGTCTCTTTCTTATCAGAGGGAGAATTGGGATTAGACATCTTGAATAAGATATAGTCCTCTCCTAATTGAAAAACCATTTCTCCCTTAGCTGCATTAACCATGGCTTTTGCAGTAGCTAGGAAAGGTCTTTCAAGGATGACAGAGTCATCCTCATCCTCTCTAATGTCCAAGACAATAAAGTTTGCAGGGATGTAGTGGTTTTTAACTTTTACCAAGACATCCTCTACTAAGCCATATAGCTTCTTTATTGTCTTGTCTGCCATCTCTAGTGAGATGTTTGCAGATTTTACCTCAATGATGCCCAGTTTCTCCATTACAGAGAGTGGCATGAGGTTGATGCTTGAACCTAGGTCATACAGAGCCTTTTCAAAGGTCATGGTGCCTATGGTGCAAGGAATCAGAAAGCATCCAGGATCTGGAAGCTTCTGAGGTAGCCTCTGCTGAACCAAAGCATGGAGTTCTTTGGTAAGCAGTGGAGGTTCTTCTTCCAGAGGCTTTGTACCAAATAACTTGGCATTTAGCTTCATAAGAGCTCCTAGGTACTGAGCAAGTTACTCTTCCCTAGTGTCTTCATCCTCATCCGAGGATGAGTAGTCATCAGAACTCATGCATTGTAGAAGTGTATTCAAAGGAAGCTCAATGGTCTTTATGGTTTCCTTTGGTTCTGAGATAGAGGGTTCTTGAGTGGGATTTAAGCACTTAAAGGGTGTTCTTTGACTGGCATTCAACGCCAGCTCTATGAGCTCTTTGGGTGTTGAACACCCTTGCTGTCCACCCTGACTGGCGTTAAACTCCAGTCCCTCTAGTATTTTGGGCGTTGAACGCCCAGCAGGGATGTCCTTGCTGGCATTCAACACCAGCTTCTCTGGGTGTGTGGGCGTTGAACGCCCAGTGAGGGGTTCCTCACTGGCGTTCAGTGCCAGAATGGCTGTATGGTTGGGCGTTGAACACCCAGTGAGGGGTTCATCACTAGTGTTCAGTGCCAGAAAACTTGGGTGTTTAGGTGTTGAACGCCCAGCCAGTGCTCCCTGGATGGCGTTCAACACCAGCTCTGCTTCCAGGATGGGCGTTGAACGCCCAGTGAGGGGTTCCTTACTGGCGTTCAGTGCCAGGCTTGCTGCCAGATTTGGCATTGAACACCCAGTGATATATCCTTCACTGGCGTTCAACGCCACCCCATCCTCCTCAGGTTCGGCCTCTACCTCCATGGTTATGGCCTTGCACTCTTCTCTAGGATTTACCTCAGTGTTATTGAGAAGAGTTTCAGGAGGAATCTCAGGGATCCTCTTGCTCAATTGACCAACTTGCACCTCCAAGTTTCTAATGGAGGACCTTGTTTCATTAATGAAACTATGAGTGATCTTAGAGAAACTGGAAACCAGAGCAACTAAGTTAGAAAGGCTCTGCTTAGAGGTTTCCATATTTCCTTGAGAAAATGGGAATGGTGGTCTGTTATTGAACCTATTATGGTTCCTACCACCTTGATTGTTATTGAAACCTTGCTGAGGTTTCTATTGATCCTTCCATGAGAAGTTAGGATGGTTCTTCCATGAAGGATTATAGGTGTTTTGACGTGGCAAAAATTGGCGAGTTAAGAAATTGTTATAAGAGATACGTTGCAAGTACAGTTCTTAACCAACCAAAAATCCACTTATCAATTTAGAAGGGTTGTCACAAAATTAAAATTAAAATACTGGGAGTATGAATCCCAGGTTGTCTCCCAACGAGTTGCAGAAAGGTGTTCTATTTTATTAATCAGATGTTTTCTAAAATGGTTTGAATTGATAAATAGGAAATTAAATCAGAGAAATTATGTAATTTTAATAAAAACCTTGACTGGGAGTAGATTAGTTGGAAGCCCTATTCTTGTTGGAGTACTCTTAAGATTAATCGATGATTGAAGGTTGTTTTGCTTAGTTATCCCTTACTAGGTAGGGGAAAGTCAAGCAAGTTGGAAAGCTATTTCTATTCATAAGTTCCAATCCTCTCTCTTGGAAAGGATTAGTGTCAATGACTAGAGGACAATCCAACAATAAACCCAATTACAATTTTTCTCTTGATCATTCCAACTCAAGGTCCTCCTTTCAATCAACTCCCAACCAAGTTATGGAACTACTCGCTCATTATGAATGTAAACTTCACAACATAAGAAAGGGAAATAAAGAAAGACATGATAAATAATAATTAAAAAGATCAACTAAAAATAAAAGTAGTTCTTGTATTCATAAATTCTAAAAATAATCCAATAGTAATTCTGAATAAATTGAAGACATGGAAGAGTAAGAGACAAGTAAGGAAAACAAACTAGAAGAATGAAGTCTTAGCGGAGGTAATAACTCTTCTCAATATCTCACAGTAGCAATTGGTAAATCGTGCAGTGTCCTTTGCTGGGAAGGCTTTGTCTTTATCATCAACCTTTATAATCCTCTTAATTCTTTTTATTGAGGGTTTAACTACAGTTGAAGATGGCTCTGCCACTAACACTCGTTTTGTTCCTCTCCTTGCTGTTGATTTGGGAGCAGCTTTCTCCTTGCCTTTCTTGATGGCCATCCTAAAAGAAAGAAAGAAAAAGTATGTTAAAATGTCAAGGGTTAGAGCAAGGAAGAGAGCGGAAAAAGTGGTAATCAATGCACATTAAAAGATGAATGATGTTAACACATGGTCATGACTACATGTGGAAAATCATCAATGGAAGTATAACATGCATATGGGGACAATTAAATGCAAGGTGTTTATTGGCATGCAGGCAAAGGCATGAGTAGCATGGATCAAGCATTCAATGTCCAAGTTAGATTACCAAGCCTTTCAAACTGATAATTTGTTTGTAATGACAATTATATTTAAATAATAAAATATAAAAAAGGGTTTTGTGAAAAATAGGCATATAGAGTGGTGGATTAAAAGAAATCCAAAAAATAGTGCACAATGCCATACGGGCATTTTCACAAACACATAGCATGCATGAAGAAAAAGCTATTGAAATTATTAAATTGAACATGCAAGCAACCCTTAAAAATTAATATATAATTTCCAAACAAGTTCTTAACAATCCACAAGCAAACCATAAGGAATAATAGTGATCCTAATAAATTTCCAACACCAATTAAAAGAAAAAGAAAGAAAAGGAAAACATGGATAGTGCAAGTAAAAAGAAAAAGAAAAGGAGAAGAAAACATAAATTGAGAAGAAGAATAGAAAAGTAAAGAAGGAAGAAGAAAAGAAAAACCTTGATGATGGTGTTGAGAGAGAGAGAGTAGAAAGTGAGAAAGAAGGAAGGAGGAAGAAAGGGGAAGAAAATAATGAGGGGGAAAAGAAAAAGTAGGATTTGGGGAAGGGAAAGATAAGATATTTGGCAAATCAGGGTAAGTTGTGCGGCACAAGCGACACGGACGCGTGGGGGACGCGTTCGTGCGACTTGCGCTTAAATTAATCGACGCGGTCGCGTCAGTTACGCGGACGCGTGACGCGTTTTGTGCTACTGGCGCGAGGGCAGCATCGCGCTCGCACAACTCTCTGTTCAAAATTCATTATTGCCAAATTCTAGGGTGACACGGTCGCGTGGTCAACGCGATTGCGTGAGTGGCCATTAAAGGGGTATGACGCGGACGCGTGGGGCATGCGGTCGCGTCGTAGGGCTTGTGCATTCAGCACCAGTCCAGCACCACTCTAGCACAACTTTCGGTCGTGCACCCTTTCTTACGTCGATTTCCAGGTCACGCGTCCGCGAACGCGTGGGAGGCATGTTTCCCATGTGACGCGAACGCGTCAGCGACGCGGTTGCGTGGGGTGATTTGTGCCAAAGGCACACCTCCAGCCACGCTCTCGCATGACTCTCTGTTCGATTTCTTATTCTCTCTGATCACCTGCGACGCGGACGCATCGGCGATGCGGTCGCGTCGCGTGCGAAAATTTGAAAAAAAAAATTTTTTCTTAAATAAAAATATGTAAATTCATATGCAAACTAAATGTGCTAATAATGAGAAGAGTTATTGAAAAAGAAAACTGAGAATAAAGAAAGGAGCGATCATACCATGGTGGGTTGTCTCCCACCTAGCACTTTGCTTTAACGTCTGTAAGTTGGACGCTCCACTAGCTCAGTCTTCTGCTGTGAGTGGATCCTCCAAGAGGAATGATAAACGCCGATTTTGTGGTTTATCTTGTGCTTATTTTGGGGGATTTTATCACCTTTTCTCACATTTATTCAATGAAATAGCATGGTTTTGCAATTCTCCCTTGATTTGTGCTTAAAAGTGAAAACATGCTTTTTAGGCCCTAAAATTTGTGATTTTAATTCACTTTAATTCCATTCGATGCCTTGATGTATTTGTTGAGTGATTTCAGGTTCATAAGTCAAGTATTGGATGGAAGAAGTGAGGAGAAAAGCATGCAAGTGGGAGAACTCATGAAGAAATGAAGGAACCGTAAAGCTGTCAAGCCTGACCTCTTCGCACTCAATCGACCATAACTTGAGCTACAGAGGTCCAAATGAGGAGGTTTCAGTTGCGTAGGAAAGCTAACATCCGGGACTTCGAAATGATATAAAATTTGCCATATGTTACTTTGCGTTCAGGGGCGCGCACGCGTACATTGGGCGCGCACGCGCCATGTACGTGTGCGCGCCGATTCTGTCCGTGGCCCACTAAAGTGAAATCGCCCCCAGCGATTTCTAAAGCATTTTGGGCCCAATCCAACTCATTTCTGATGCTATTGAACCCAAGGATTGAGGGGGGAATGAACCAAGTTGTCATAGTTTAGTTTTTCATCATGTTTTAGGGTAGAATTCTAGAGAGAGAAGCTCTCTCTTCTCTCTAGAATTTAGGGTAGTTTAGGTTTAATTTTCATGAATCTCACTTCTAATTATTGTTTTAATTTAGTTTTCCTTTTAATTTCTTATTGTTACATCTTAATCTTCTTAGTTTTTCTTGTTCATTTCCTTTATTTTGTTACTTTTATGTTGATGAAGATTGTTGGATCTAATTTTCTTTTAATGCAATTTAATGTTTGATGTTCTTTTTATTGATGAATTGAGTTGTTGATTTACTTTTCTTGCAATTGATAGTTGGTAGATTTATATTTCTTGCACATTTTACTATACTTTCCATGTATGCCTTCCAAGTGTTTGATAAAATGCTTGGTTGGATGTTAGAGTAGATTTTGAGCATTCTTGGCTTGGAAAGAGTAATTAGGCAATCTTGAGTCATGAAAACCCAACTCATGTTAGTGATCTAGAGTTGTTAGCTAATATTGTTTCTATTGACGCTAATCTTTTGCTAATTAAATTAGTGAGTTGATTAGGACTTTTGGATTGAGATTAGTTAGTCTTGTTAGACTTTCTCTCATGGAAGATAACCTATATCTTCTTCCAATATTGGAGATGATGTAATAAGATAAATTCTTGTTATTATTGTGGTATGATTGATTAATCTTTTTTGACTTTCTCCCTATTTGTTGGAGTTGACTAAATAAGATGAATTAATCATTGCATGACAAGGATAGAAAGCCTATGATCTCAACACTTGCCATGAATGTCTCCCTTTATTAATTGCTTTCTTTAATTGCTCTCTTTACTTTTCTTGTCATTTATATTTTATTGCCCTCTCACCAATCAAAACCCCCTTACCCCTTTCATAGCCAATAATTGATCATTTCATTGCAACTCTTTGTGAGACGACCCGGAGTCTAAATACTTCGGTTAATTCTTATTTGGAGTTTGTACATGTGACAACCAATATTTTTGATTGGGAGGATTGTTTGTTAGTGTAGAACTATACTTGCAACGAGAATTTGTTCAATTGAGGAAATTCTATACCGACATGACAATTTTCTCATTATCAAAATGGTGCTGTTGCCGGGGAGTTGCAATGGTGTTATATTGTTGGCTATTGTATATATGGTGAATAGCTTATTTTTGGTTTGCTTGTTGGTTTTTGCTAGTTGTAGGACTTAGTTTTCTTTATTTCTTGTTAGATTTTGTTTTTATTTTCTCTTTCACCATGAATTCTCATCACTTTGGCTATGAGTGTGGTTTAAACTATGTTGTAGGAAATGGAAGCAGCAAACGGATCATCTCAAGGAAGAAATGGATCGGCTTCAAGCAATAATCCGTCAAAAAGAGCAAGAGGAAGCCCAAAGGAAGAATTATGAAGCTATTGAGGCTAACGTTGCCAAAATTAAAGCCAACTTGGACTCATGGGACTCATGCAACAAGCAAAGCATCTCCACGGATGAATGTGAGAGATCAACCGAAGAAAGAAGCATGAAGAAGATTTTAGAATCTCAACATGAGGACAAGGAGATGGGGTATGTCTTGCAACAAGTGGAGGAGGAAGAGATTGTTGAAGAAGAAGAAGTGGTTGAAGAGTTAGAAGAAGTTGAACAAGAGGTGGATTCCAAACTTGAGAGCACTTCCACACCAAGTGACATTGTTGATGATTTTGTGGAAGTTGTTGAACCTTCTGACAATGAGCTTGAATTTGGTGTTGAGGGGGATAATGTGCAACCTCCTAAGCATATAATAAATGATGAAGAATTGGAAGAAGGTGAGCAAATAACACATCCTCCTCTTGGAGATGAGCCCACACCAACACATGATCCTTTGGTATTTGAGGAATCTTCTCCTCTTGAATTTGAGGTGGATGTTGAGACAAGTTCCACATTACCTCCAAGTTGTGATATGAAGAATGGAGAAGAGCTAGAAGAGGTTGGTGAGGAAGTAATTGGACATGAAGAGCCTTGTCAAGAGGTGAAGGTGGAAGAAGCTTGCCAAGAGGTGGAGGTATTCAAAGAAGAGCACAAGGGAATGGAACTTACAAGACCATTGGGGACGTCCCTTCCTAAGTCGCCATCCAACATAACATTCAAGTGGGTAAAATTCTTATCTCTAATCTTTACTTTTCCACTTGAATATGGTTTGATTGAAAATGATGGGCAACTTAGAGCTCTTTGTGGGGTTAACAACAAAAGGAAATTGAGTAGTGGGTGGAAATGCCAATCAAGGTTCCTTATGGTTGGAAACTTAAAGTCTAAGTGCAATGGTTGGTATAGTTCTCAACTAAAGGGGTCTAGGAAGATGCTTTGGTGTTTACTTGAGAATTCGGATCACTTCTCACCCAATTGGAATTGTGATGATCAACTTGAAGATGGGTGTAGAAACAAGATTTGGGATCCGGGTATATATGAGGATCAATTTTGGGAACCCTTAGCTTGTGAAGGACTCCATCAAGACTTGTTGCAACTCATTGGAAATTTTGGAGCAAAATGGAAAACCAAGCATTGGTGGAGGTTCCAAGATGAATTCAAGCACAAGCCACCATAACAAGGAGCTTCCCAAATGTCCAACTTAAGGACTTAAACTAAAAGTGCTAGGTGGGAGACACCCCACAATGGTAAACTCTTTCCATTCTCTTGTGTATATAATCAATGAATGCATTGAGTTGCCATTGTTAGGTAGTTTTCTTCTTTTCATACTATTGCATGTCTTGCTTTGATTGATTGCTTATTAGATTCATGCTTTGATTAGAATAGTTATTTTTGAATTGCATTTTGCTTGTAGTATAAGTTTTATTTTAAGTGTATTTGAAAATTTTTCAAAAACCAAAAAGATTTTTTTTTGTTAAATTTGATTTTTGATTGTTTTAGAATGTTTATAGATTAGGAGAGTGTCCTGTTTTTGAAAAAAAAAAGGGAAAAACGGGCATCCACGCGCGAGCGCACTGTGCGCGCGCGTGGTGGTGCATATCGCACTCCTGGTACAAAAACCAAAGAGTTGTGCCAAAGTTGTGCCCACTTTGCGCCGCGACCTGACGCGCCAGCGTACATGACGCGTCCACGTCGGTCACCATCTTCACATCCACGCGTATGCGTGCTATGCGCGTACGCGTCGCTTGTCCCGTCTGCCCACCCGCGCGCACGCGTGCGTGACGCGTACGCGTCGCCTTCCGCGCCTTGTTTCTCCCCTGTTTTCTTTCTTCCTTCTTCTTTCTTCCTTTCTTACTTTCTTTCTCTTCTTCTTTTCTTTTCAAAAATTCCACTTTTTATTCTTCTTATTTTCATCTTCTTTATTATGTTGCATTTGCATATTATCATTCATTGCATTTTCATTTTATTTTTATAGCTTGTTTATGTTTTCTTTTCTAAGTTCGTTGTTTTAATAATGGTGTTGAATTCTCTCACTCAATTGTTGAGAGTTTCTTGGTTAATCTTGGTGCTTCTTGACTTGTTTGATATTGTTGGGTGATGAAACTTTTAAATCAATACTTAATCTTGTATGACTCTTATATTCTTTGTGCATTGATATGAGCTTGCATGTCTTTCATGACCCACTCTTTCTAGTCGAACTTGATGCTTTTAAGTGCTCTTCAGGCCTTGACTTTACTCTTGCATCAAGTGTTAGTTAATATGCCTTAGCCTATATTGTCTTTTCACTTACATGCGTAGCTAACATGTAGTGAGAACCTTACTTTTATTTGGCATTAGCCCCCGCCTACATTCTATTTGTTTTGATATCTTTGTTGTAGGCTTAATTTTCTTTCTTTTTCTCTCCTTTGAGGTTGGCCACCAAGAAGGAAAGGAATGGAAAAGCTTCAAATGGGGCAACAAACAAGTTCATCCGCACAACCTTTTGAAGGATCTCATCAATTGTAGCAACCCATCCATTTTGCTCTTCTTTGCATGCACCGAGGACGGTGCAAATTTCTAAGTGTGGGGAGGTCGTCCGACCGATCTCCATGGGTAACAACTTTCTTTCAACACCAATTTTTAATTTTTGTCTTTGTTAGTTAGTTGTTGCATTGCATGATAGGTTGCATGTTAGTTAGAATTTGTACATATTTTTACCACTTCCTTTTTATGTTAGGACTACTTGGTTAGGGTGATGATTTCTTTTCTAAGAAACTGTTTTTAAGGCATCCTACCAATTCGAAAAAAAAAATTTTCTTGTTGAACTTGCTTGAAGAATGTATTTTAGAACATGGTTTTTGAGCTAAGAACACAAGCATGTGAGTTTTGAGCCTAATTGTATGGTTACATCATATAACCACTTATTTTCCATTCTTGTGTGCATTATTCTCTTTCTATGATTGTAATCTTTGATTTGTTTGATTCTTTATGTCCATTATTCCATGTATACATGCATTTATAGGATTGAGGCCATCATTTTATTTAGCTCACTTACCCAAATAGCCTACCTTTCATCAACCATTGTTAGCCAATTTTGAGCCTATTGAATCCCTTTTGTTCTTAATTATAACACATCACTACCCCTAAGTGAAAAACAATAAATGTCCTTAATTTGGATCTTTGATTAGCTTAGGCTAGTGAGGGTGTGTATCATTTGAGTATGGGAAACTTGGAACATTGGTTGAGATAAAAGTGTATTTTGTATTTTGTTGAAGTTTTTTGGGAATTGGGTACATGCTTATGCATTAATTATGTAAAACCATATGCATTGATACATTTATATATACTTTTGAAAAAAAAATGTATGAAAAAAATAGAAAAAAAAAAGTATAATAATAAAAAAAATAAAATAAAATAAAAAAACAAAAATATAGAAAAAGAAAGCAATAAAAAGGGGACAAAAATGCCCCAAAGTAAAGTTCAATAAAAATCAATGCATATGGAATATGAACTAAAAAGAATGCATGAGTATGTGAAAAAAGTGGGAATCATGGGTAGCTAGGTTGTGTATTAGAATTGCATAGGTTGTTATATTTGTTTAGTGAGAGCTTAGGCTAATCAAAGATACAAATTTCAAGCTCACTTGACCATATGCATCCCTACCTTGACCCTAGCCTCATTACAACCTATGAATAAGTCGTCATGATGAATGTATACATGCATTGAATAATTGTTGATTGTTAGAAGAAAAACAAATCTTGGAAAGCATGATTAGAAGAGGATTGAGTGATCAACCCTATACACTAGAGCGACTAGAGCGGATACACTTCCGGTGAGGGTTTGATACTCAATTCCTTGTTCCCGGCTTTCATGAGCTTTTCTTCTTGCAAGTCTATTTGAACTTCATTTTGATATTTGAATTGGTGGGATTCAAGAATCTTCATACTACTTAGCCCTACTTGATATATATTCTTGGAGATTGATTTACTTTTGACTAAGTAGGTAGAATCAATTTGCATTTAGTTGCATGCATGTAGATAGGAACATCTAGTTTATTTGCATTGAATAAATGTTCATACCCTTTTTTTGTCCTTCTCTATTCTTAGCATGAGGACATGCTTGGTTTAAGTGTGGGGAGATTTGATAAACCCCGATTTTGTGGTTTATCTTGTGCTTATTTTGGGGGATTTTATCACCTTTTCTCACATTTATTCAATAAAATAGCACGGTTTTGCAATTCTCCCTTGATTTGTGCTTAAAAGTGAAAACATGCTTTTTAGGCCCTAAAATTGGTGATTTTAATTCACTTTAATTCCATTCGATGCCTTGATGTATTTTTTGAGTGATTTCAGGTTCATAAGGCAAGTATTGGATGGAAGAAGTGAGGAGAAAAGCATGCAAGTGGGAGAACTCATGAAGAAATGAAGGAACCGTAAAGCTGTCAAGCCTGACCTCTTCGCACTCAATCGATCATAACTTGAGCTACAGAGGTCCAAATGAGGAGGTTCTAGTTGCGTTGGAAATCTAACATCCGGGGCTTCGAAATGATATAAAATTTGCCATATGTTACTTCGCGTTCAGGGGTGCGCATGCGCCATGTACGCGTGCGCGCCGATTCTGTCCGTGGCCCACTAAAGTGAAATCGCCCCCAGCGATTTCTGAAGCATTTTGGGCCCAATCCAACTCATTTCTGATGCTATTGAACCCAAGGATTGAGGGGGGAATGAACCAAGTAGTCATAGTTTAGTTTTTTATCATGTTTTAGGGTAGAATTCTAGAGAGAGAAGCTCTCTCTTCTCTCTAGAATTTAGGGTAGTTTAGGTTTAATTTTCATGAATCTCACTTCTAATTCTTGTTTTAATTTAGTTTTCCTTTTAATTTCTTGTTGTTACATCTTAATCTTCTTAGTTTCTCTTGTTCATTTCCTTTATTTTGTTACTTTTATGTTGATGAACATTGTTGGATCTAATTTTCTTTTAATGTAATTTAATGTTTGATGTTCTTTTTATTGATGAATTGAGTTGTTGATTTACTTTTCTTGCAATTGATAGTTGGTAGATTTATATTTCTTGCACATTTTACTATGCTTTTCATGTATGCCTTCCAAGTGTTTGATAAAATACTTGGTTGGATGTTAGAGTAGATTTTGAGCATTCTTGGCTTGGAAAGAGTAATTAGGCAATCTTGAGTCATGAAAACCCAACTCATGTTGGTGATCTAGAGTTGTTAGCTAATATTGTTTCTATTGACGCTAATCTTTTGCTAATTAAATTAGTGAGTTGATTAGGACTTTTGGATTGAGATTAGTTAGTCTTGTTAGACTTTCTCTCATGGAAGATAACCTATATCTTCTTCCAATGTTGGAGATGACGTAATAAGATAAATTCTTGTTATTATTGTGGTATGATTGATTAATCTTGTTTGACTTTCTCCCTATTTGTTAGAGTTGACTAAATAAGATGAATTAATCTTTGCATGACTAGGATAGAAAGCCTATGATCTCAACACTTGCCATGAATGTCTCCTTTTATTAATTGCTTTCTTTAATTACTCTCTTTACTTTTCTTGTCATTTATATTTTATTGCCCTCTCACCAATCAAAACCCCCTTACCCCTTTCATAGCCAATAATTGATCATTTCATTGCAACTCTTTGTGAGACGACCCGGAGTCTAAATACTTCGGTTAATTCTTATTTGGGGTTTGTACATGTGACAACCAATATTTTTGATTGGGAGGATTGTTTGTTGGTGTAGAACTATACTTGCAACGAGAATTCATTCAATTGAGGAAATTCTATACCGACACAACAATTTTATCATTATCAAGGAAGATGTCTAACTCCTTGTTTTTCGTCACCTTCTCACCATGATATAGCTTCAAACGATGGCCATTAACTTTCATGAGTTCAGAGCTTGAAGGATGACTTAGGTGAAAAACTCCGTACGACTGAGCCTTCTCTATTCTATATGGACCTTCCCATCTTGATCTCAACTTGCCTGGCATGAGCCTCAGTCTAGATTTGTAAAGAAGGACTAAGTCCCCAGGTTGGAACTCTTTCTTCTTGATGTGCTGATCATGTACAACCTTCATCTTTTCCTTGTACAGCCTTGAGTTCTCATAAGCTTCTAGGCGAGGGCTTTCTAATTCTTGCAGTTGCACCTTCCTTTCAGCTCCGGCTTTCTCAAATCCCATGTTGCACTCCTTTACTGCCCAAAAGGCTTTGTGCTCTACTTCAACTGGGAGATGACAGACTTTTCCATAAACTAAGCGGAAGGGACTCATCCCAATGGGTGTCTTGTATGCTGTTCTGTATGCCCAAAGTGCATCTTGTAGCCTGGTGCTCCAGTCTCTTCTATGAGGTTTGACTATCTTCTGTAATATGCACTTTATCTCTCTGTTAGACACCTCGGCTTGCCCATTAGTCTGAGGATGGTAGGCTGTTGCTACTTTATGAATTATACCATGCTTCTTCAGTAATCCTGTTAGTCTCCTATTACAAAAGTGGGTGCCTTGATCGCTCACGATTGCTCGTGGTGATCCAAAGCTACAAATAATGTGGTTTCTAACAAAGGACACAACAGTGTTAGCATCATCAGTGCGGGTATGAATTGCTTCCACCCATTTGGAAACGTAATCTACAGCTAACAATATATAAAAATAACCATTAGAATTTGGAAATGGACCCATGAAGTCAATGCCCCAAACATAAAAAATTTCACAGAAAAGCATAATTTGTTGAGACATCTCATCCCTCTTAGATATATTACCAAATTTTTGGCATGGGAAACAAGATTTACAAAATTCAGCAGCGTCTCTAAAAAGGGTAGGCCACCAGAATCCACAGTCTAAGATTTTTCTAGCTGTTCTTTGAGGGCCAAAATGTCCTCCACTCTCAGATGAGTGACAGGCCTCTAAAATGGACTAGAATTCTGATTGAGGCACACACCTTCTAATTACCTAGTCAGCCTCACATCTCCATAAATATGGGTCATCCCATATATAATATTTAGATTCGCTTTTCAGCTTGTCTCTTTGATGCTTAGTAAAGTTTGAAGGAAAGGTGCGGTTAACTAGATAATTAGCTATAGGTGCATACCAAGGGACTACCTCAGATACTGCTTGCAGGTTATCAAATGGGAAATTATCAGCTATAGGAGTGGAGTTATCCTTAATGTGCTCAAGGCGACTCAAGTGGTCTACCACTAAATTCTGGTTACCACTCCTATCCTTTATTTCTAAATCAAATTCTTGTAGTAGCAGTATCCAACGTATAAACCTTAGTTTGGATTCCTTTTTAGCTAATAAATACTTTAGAGCTACGTGGTCTGAATACACTACTACCTTTGTACCAAGTAAATAGGCTCGGAATTTATCCAGAGCAAAAACAATAGCAAGAAGCTCTTTCTCAGTAGTAGTGTAATTAGACTGAGCGGCGTCTAAAGTCTTAGACGCATAAGCAATTAAAAAGGGGTCCTTACCTTCACGCTGAGCTAGCGCTGCTCCTACTGCATGGTTGGAGGCGTCGCACATTATTTCAAAAGGCTGGCTCCAGTCTGGTCCTCTCACAATTAGAGCTTGCGTCAAGGCAGTCTTCAGCTTATCAAACGCTTGTTTGCAATCCTTACTGAACTCGAACTCAATATCTTTCTGTAGTAATCTAGATAAGGGAAGTGCTACCTTACTAAAGTCCTTAATGAACCTCCGGTAAAAACCTACATGGCCAAGGAACGAATGGACTTCCCTCACAGAGGAGGGGTAAGGCAAACTTGAAATAACATCCACCTTTGCTGGATCTACAGAAATGCCAGTATTAGACATAACATGTCCTAGTACAAAACCTTGTCTTACCATAAAGTGACATTTTTCAAAATTCAATACAAGATTTGTACTGACACATCTATCTAATACTCTAGATAAACTATCCAAGCAAAGATTAAAAGAATCACCATAAACACTAAAATTATCCATAAAAACCTCCATACAGTCCTCAATAAGATCGGAAAAAAGACTCATCATGCACCTTTGGAAAGTAGCTGGTGCATTGCACAAGCCAAAGGGCATTCTCTTATAAGCATAAGTCCCAAAAGGACATGTAAAAGTAGTCTTTTCCTTATCCTCAGGAGCTATATGAATCTGGAAATAGCCTGTGTAACCATCTAAAAAGTAATAATGTGATCTACCTGACAGGCAATCCAGCATTTGATCAATGAATGGAAGAGGATAGCGATCCTTACGAGTGGCCTGGTTTAGGTGCCTGTAATCAATGCAGACCCTCCAGGCGTTTTGGACTCTGATTGCTATGAGCTCTCCATGCTCATTCTTCACTGTGGTGACTCCAGACTTCTTGGGCACCACTTGTACTGGGCTTACCCATTCACTGTCTGAGATGGGGTAGATGATATCTACCTCTAGTAGTCTGTTCACTTCCTTTTTGACAACCTCCAAGATAG
Source organism: Arachis ipaensis (assembly GCF_059453495.1). Lineage (NCBI taxonomy): Eukaryota > Viridiplantae > Streptophyta > Magnoliopsida > Fabales > Fabaceae > Arachis > Arachis ipaensis. The sequence goes on from NC_142444.1 coordinate 59,484,209, forward strand.
TGGGATTCAGTCTTCTCTGGGGTTGACGAATAGGCTTAGCTCCCTCTTCTAAAAATATTCTGTGCTCACAATCTTGAGGGTTGATGCCTACTATGTCTGCCAAACTCCACCCAATTGCCTTCTTGTGCCTCCTCAGCACATTAAGTAACTGCTCTTCTTGTTGAGAAGTGAGTTCTTGTGCAATGATAACTGGAAACTTCTGCTTGTCCTCAAGGTAAGCATATTTGAGGTGTGGAGGGAGGGGTTTCAATTCTAACTTCTGCTCATGGTCAGGCTCTGGATTGTCTGGAGCTGGTGATAATGGTAAAGTACTTTCATTGTCCTTAGAAAGTGTCCCCACACTCGGACCTTGTCCTATGTACTTCTCTTCGAACTCCTCCTGGTGAACTTCAGCCATGGTTTCATCTATGATGTCACACTGGAGGATAGAATGATCTTCTGAAGGGTGCTTCATAACTCCATTTAGATTGAAGCTTACTACTCGGCCATCTATTTCAAAAGAGTATATTCCTGAAAAAGCATCCAATTTGAACTTCGAGGTCTTCAGGAATGGTCTTCCAAGTAGGATTGATGATGGCTTCTCTGAGTCATTTTGGGGCATCTCCAGGATATAAAAATCAATGGGAAATGTGAGCCCCTTAATGCCCACTAATACATCTTCAGCAACTCCAACCACTGTAATAATGCTTTTATCTGCTAACACAAAACGAGCTGCCGACCTTTTTAAGGGAGGGAGTCTCAAAATATCATATATAGACAAGGGCATTATACTTACACATGCTCCTAAATCACACATGCAGTCAGAAAATACCACACTACCAATAGTACAATTAACCATACATGGACCTGGATCACTACACTTTTCAGGGATACCTCCTATTAAAGCAGATATGGAACTACCTAAAGGAATAGTTTCTAATTCATTAATTTTGTCTTTATGTATGCATAAATCTTTTAGAAACTTTGCGTATTTAGGTACCTGTTGAATAACATCAAAAAGGGGAACAGTTACCTCAACCTTTTTGAATATTTCTACCATTTTGGGATCAGGTTCCAACTGCTTCCTTGGCTTCCTTGCAAGATGTGGAAATGGAATAGGGATGGCATTTTCTACAGTGTCTGCGCCCTTTGGTGCTTCTTCCTGTGATTGAGCTTCTTCTTCTTCAGCCATGTCCTGTATATCCTCTTCCTCCTCAACATCTTCTATTTCCACTACCTCTTCAGCTGAGGCATGTAAAAAGGAGTACAACGCCTAACTTTGAGAAAAAGCAATCGTAAGCATAGAAAAAAGGGAGCTCCGACTTATCTAGAGGAGGAAAGCAAATTCTCTCCTTGGAATCGGGTACTACTAGCTCATAATTCCTCTCGTCCTCTCGGTTCTCACATATCCTATGGTGCCTGATAAGAGAGATATTTACCGTCGATTTAGAATCAAGAATCAATTCGTTAGTAGCATAGTCCAAACCAACGATGAATTCTCTTAATCAAATGTCAAATTGAAATTCAAAATAACCGAGAGTCATTCAACCTTGGGTTGTTCTCCCTAGGATGCAATTGAAAGTGTTTCTCTTTTGGTTGTTAAGGCAAAAAGGGGTTTTCAAGCAAGAAATGAAAGATTAAAAGAACTAAGCAATAAAAGAACTAAGAGATGATCAAAATTGTGAATTAATGCACGTAAAGAGAAGATGAGATCAAAACTAGTAAAAATGCAATAAATGCAATAAAATAGCCTTTACTTGGGAATGATGATCCATGGAATCCTATCATCGTCGTAACCACAATGATGAGCGGATAATTTATACGCTTTTTGGCATTGTTTTTAGATAGTTTTTAGTATAATTTAGTTAGTTTTTAATATATTTTTATTAGTTTTTAATTAAAAATCCCATTTCTGGACTTTACTAGGAGTTTGTGTATTTTTCTGTGATTTCAGGTATTTTCTGACTGAAATTGAAGGACTTGAGCAAAAATCTGATTCAGAGGCTGAAGAAGGACTGCAGATGCTGTTGGATTCTGACCTCCCTGCACTCAAAGTAGATTTTCTGGAGCTACAAAAACCCAAATTGCGCGCTCTCAATTGCGTTGGAAAGTAGACATCGAGGGCTTTCCAGAAATATATAATAGTTTATACTTTGCCTAAGTTTAGATGACGCAAACCTGGCATTTAACGCCAGCTTTCTGCCCTATTTTGGCGTTAAACGCCAGAAACAAGTTGCAAAGCAGAGTTAAACACCAGAAACAAGTTACAAACTGGCGTTCAACTCCAAAAAGAGTCTCTACACATGAAATCTCAATGCTCAGCCCAAGCACACACCAAGTGGGCCCAGAAGTGGATTTCTACATCATTTACTTATCTTATGTAACCCTAGCTACTAGTTTAGTATAAAAACTACGTTTAGTGATTTATTTTAGATCTTTTTATCATTTTGATATCTCTGGTTAGTCTTTGACTAATTTTGGGTTCTGAGATCACGTTTAGGGGGCTGACCATTCGGCCATGCCTGGACCATTATCACTTATGTATTTTCAACGGTAGAGTTTCTACACACCATAGATTAAGGTGTGGAGCTCTGCTGTTCCTCATGAATTAATGCAAAGTACTATTGTTTTTCTATTCAACTCAAGCCTATTTCTTCTCTAAGATATTCATTCGCGCACAAGAACATGATGAATGTGATGATTATGTGACGCTCATCACCATTCTCACTTATGAACGTGTGCCTGACAAACACTTCCGTTCTACATGAAAGCAAGCTTGAATGCATATCTCTTAGCCTCCTGATCTACGATCAGAGTCTTCGTGGTATAGGCTAGAATTATTGGTGGCCATTCTTGAGATCCAAAAAGTCTAAACCTTGTCTGTGGTATTCTGAGTAGGATCTGGGAAGGGATGGCTGTGACGAGCTTCAAACTCGCGAGTGCTGAGCATAGTGACAGACGCAAAAGGATTACTGAATCCTATTCTAGCATGATCGAGAACCGACAGATGATTAGCCGTGCGGTGACAGCGCATTTGGACCATTTTCACTGAGAGGACGGGATGTAGCCATTGACAACGGTGATGCCCAATATACAGCTTGCCATGGAAAGGAGTATGAAGGATTGGATGAAAGCAGTAGGAAAACAAAGGTTCAGAAGGAACAAAAGCAACTCCATACGCTTATCTGAAATTCTTACCAATGAATTACATAAGTATTTTTTATCTTATTTTATATTTTAATTATATTTTAATTATCAATTCTCCATAACCAATTGAATCCGCCTGACTGAGATTTACAAGGTGACCATAGCTTGCTTCAAGCCAACAATCTCCGTGGGATCGACCCTTACTCACGTAAGGTTTATTACTTGGACGACCCAGTGCACTTGCTGGTTAGTTGTGCGAAGTTGTGACAAAGAACTAAGATTATGAACGTGCGTATTAAGTTTTTGGCACCATTACCAAGGAATGAACGATCACGATTTCGTGCACCAAGTTTTTGGCGCCGTTGCCGGGGATTGTTCGAGTTTGGACAACTGACGGTTCATCTTGTTGCTCAGATTAGGTACTTTTATTTTATTGTTTTTTATTCTTTTTATTTTCGAAAAATTTTTCAAAAAAAGAAAAAATTATTCTATGTTCTTCATAATTTTTAAGAATGAATTCTAGAGTTTTATGAGATATGTTGAATCCTGGCTGGCTGTTAAGCCATGTCTAATCTTTTGGACCGAGGTTTCAACTATCCTTAGAAGAGCTTCTTTATCTTTCTCAACAAATTAGCTGTTGTATGTAATGTTCTGCTGAAGCTTGGCTGGCCATTGGCCATGTCTAGTGTTTTGGACCGGAGCTTTCACTGAAAGCTTGGCTGGCAAGTACGCCATGTCTAATTCCTGAACCGGAGTTTTAGACTAACATTGCATGATTCCTGGAATTCTTATTAAAAATTTTGAAATCCTTATTTTTCTTTTTCAAATTAATTTTTGAAAAAAAATTTATACAAAAAAATTATAATAAAATCATAAAAAAACCAAAAAAAATTTGATGTTTATTGTTTGAGTCTAGTGTCAATTTTTAGGTTTGGTGTCAATTGCATCTCTTTAATTTTCTTAAAATTTTCGAAAACTCATGCATGATGTTCTTCATGATCTTCAAGTTGTTCTTGATGATCTTCTTTGTTTGATCTTTGCATTTTTTATGTTTTGTGTCTTTTCTTGTTTCTCATCTGCATTTTCAATTTGTTAGTGTCTAAAGTTTGAAAATTTCTACGTTTGGTGTCTTGCATGTTTTTCTTTTCTTAAAAATTTTCAAAAATAAGTCTTGATGTTCATCTTGATCTCCAAAGTGTTCTTGGTGTTCATCTTGACATTCAAAGTGTTCTTGCATGCATCATGTGTTTTGATCTTGAATTTTTTATGTTTTGCATCATTTTTATGTTTTTCTCTCTCCTCATTAAAAATTCAAAAATAAAAAAAAATATCTTTCCCTTTTTCTTCTCATAAATTTCGAATATTTGAGTTGACTTTTTCAAAAAATTTTCAAAATTTAGTTGTTTCTTATGAGTCAAATCAAATTTTCAATTTAAAAATTCTATCTTTTTCAAATTTTTTTTAAAAAATTAAATATTTTTCATTTTTTCTTTCATATTTTTCGAAAATTCAAATTGATTTTCAAAAATCTTTTTCTTATTTTATTCCATATTTTTCAAAATCTTTACTAACAATTAATGTGATTGATTCAAAACAATTTTTGAGTTTGTTACTTGCCTATTAAGAAAGGTTCAATCTTTAAATTTTAGAATCATATCTTTTAGTTTCTTGTTAGTCAAATAATCAATTTCAATTTTCAAAATCAAATCTTTTTAATTTCCAATTCAAATATTTTTCAAAATGATTTTTAATCATATCTTTTTCAAAATCAATCTCAAAATCTTTTCTAACTTCTCACCCTTTCAAATTTGATTTTCAAATCTTTTTCAATTAACTACTTGACTTTTTGGTTTATTTTTAAAAGTTTTCTATTTCAATCATATCTTTTTCAAAACCACCTAACTAATTTTCTCTCTCTAATTTTCGAAAACTCCTATCCACTTTTTCAAAATTCTTTTTAATTAACTAATCGTTTCAAATTTTAATTTTAATTTTATTTCTCTTTTTAATTTTCGAATTCTAACTAAATTTTAAAATAAAAACAAAAATATTTTCCTTTTAGTTTAAATTAAATTCGAATTTTCTCCCCCCTCTCTCATCTCCTTCTATTTATTTATTTATCTACTAACACCCCTCTTTCACTCAAAAATTCGAACCCACTCTTCTCCTTTGTGTTCGAATTCTTATCTCTTCATTCTTCCATTCTTCTCTTCTTATACTCATATAAGGAATCTCTATACTGTGACATAGAGGATTCCATATTTTCTTTTCTGTTCTCTTCTTTTTCATATGAGCAGGAACAAGGATAAGAACATTCTTATTGAAGCCGATCCTGAACCTGAAAGGACTCTGAAGAGGAAGCTAAGGGAAGCTAAAGCACAACTCGCTGGAGAAAATCTGACAAAAATTTTCGAAAAAGAAGGAGACATGACCGAAAATAATAACAATAGTGGAGATGCAAGGAAGATGCTTGGTGACTTTACTGCACCAAATTCCAACTTACATGGAAGAAGCATCTCAATTCCTGCCATTGGAGCAAACAATTTTTAGCTAAAGCCTCAATTAGTTTCTCTGATGCAACAGAATTGCAAGTTTCATGGACTTCCATCAGAAGATCCTTTTCAGTTCTTAACTGAATTCTTGCAAATCTGTGATACTGTTAAGACCAATGGGGTTGATCCCGAGGTCTACAGGCTTATGCTTTTCCCATTTGCTGTAAGAGATAGAGCTAGAATATGGTTGGACTCTCAACCTAAAGATAGCCTGAACTCTTGGGATAAGCTGGTCACGGCTTTCTTAGCTAAGTTCTTTCCTCCTCAAAAGCTTAGCAAGCTTAGAGTGGATGTTCAAACCTTCAGACAGAAGGAAGGAGAGTCCCTCTATGAAGCTTGGAAAAGATATAAACAACTGATCAAAAGGTGTCCTACTGAGATGCTTCCAGAATGGAGCATCATAAGTATATTCTATGATGGTCTGTCTGAGTTGTCAAAAATGTCATTGGACCATTCTGCAGGAGGATCTCTTCACGTGAAAACCCCTGCAGAATCTCAAGAACTCATTGAAATGGTTGCAAATACCCAGTTCATGTACACCTCTGAGAGGAATCCTGTGAACAATGGGACGCCTCAGAAAAAGGGAGTTCTTGAAATTGATACTCTGAATGCCATATTGGCTCAGAACAAAATATTGACTCAGCAAGTCAATATGATTTCTCAGCGTCTGAATGGATTGCAAGCTGCATCCAACAGTACTAAAGAAGCATCTTCTGAAGAAGAAGCTTATGATCCTGAGAACCCTGCAATAGCATAGGTGAATTACATGGGAGAACCCTATGGAAACACCTATAATCCTTCATGGAGAAATCATCCTAATCTCTCATGGAAGGATCAACAGAAGCCTCAACAAGGCTTCAATAATAATGGTGGAAGAAATAGGTTTAGCAATAGCAAGCCTTTTCCATCATCTTCTCAGCAACAGACAGAGAATTCTGAACAGAGCCATTCTAGCATGGCAACCATAGTCTCTGATCTATCCAAAACCACACTAAGTTTCATGAATGAAACAAGGTCCTCCATTAGAAATTTGGAGGCACAGGTGGGTCAGCTGAGTAAGAAGATTACTGAAACTCCTCCCAGTACTCTCCCAAGCAAAACAGAAGAAAATCTCAAGAGAGAGTGCAAGGCCATAACCTTACTTGGTGTGGCCGAATGCCCAGAGGAGGAGGAGGAGGACGTGAATCCTAGTGAGAAATACCTCTTGGGACGTCCTCTGGATAGAAAGGAGTTCCCTTTTGAGGAACCAAAGGAATCTGAGGCTCATACAGAGACCCTAGAGATTCCATTGGACCTCCTTCTGCCATTCATGAGCTCTGATGAATACTCTTCCTCTAAAGAGGATGAAGACACCATTACAGAGCAAGATGCTAAGTATCTAGGAGCAATCATAAAGTTAAATGCCAGTTTATTTGGTAATAAGACTTGGGAGGATGAAACCCCCCTTGCTCACCAATGAACTGAATGCACTAATGAGGCAGACATTGCCTCAGAAGAAACCGGATCCCGGAAAGTTCTTCATACCTTGTACCATATGCACCATGACCTTTGAGAAAGCTCTGTGTGACCTTGGGTCAGGGATAAACCTCATGCCACTCTCTGTAATGGAGAAACTGGGAATCTTTGAGGTACAAGCTACAAGAATCTCATTAGAGATGGCAGACAAATCAATGAAACAGGCTTATGGACTAGTAGAGGACGTGTTAGTAAAGGTTGAAGGCCTTTACATCCCTGCTAATTTCATAATCCTAGACACTGGGAAGGATGAGGATGAATCCATCATCCTTGGCAGACCCTTCCTAGCCACAGCAAAAGCTGTAATTGATGTTGACAGAGGAGAGTTGGTCCTTCAGTTGAATGAGGGCTACCTTGTATTTAAGACTCAAGGTTCTCCTTCTGTAACCATGGAGAGAAGCATGAAAAGCTTCTCTCAATACAGAGTCAAACAAAACCCCCACATTCAAACTCTAAGTTTGGTGTTGAGAGGCCATAACCAAACTCTAAGTTTGGTGTTAAGAGGCCCCAACATTGCTCTGATTTTCTGTGAGGATCCATGAGAGCTCACTGTCAAGCTATTGACATTAAAGAAGCGCTTGTTGGGAGGCAACCCAATGTTATTTAATTATATCTATTTATTTTCCTTTGCTATTTCATGTTTTCTTTAGGTTGATGATCATGTGAAGTCACAAAAACTACTGAAAAATCAAAAACAGAATGAAAAACAGCATTAAAAATAGCTCACCCTGGAGGAAGAGCTTACTGGCGTTTAAACGCCAGTAAGAAGCACCAGAGTGGCGTTTAACGCCAGAACAGAGCATGGAATTGGCGTTTAACGCCAAGAATGGGAGAAAAGCTGACGTTAAACGCCAGAAACAAGGAGCAAGCTGGCGTTTAACGCCAGACATGTGTTCTAAGGGCGTTTTGCACGCCTACTTGGAGCAGGGATGCTAAGTCCTTGACCGCTCAGGATCTGTGGACCCCACAGGATCCCCACCTACCACACCTCTTCGTCTCTCCTCTTCATACATTCTCATAACACTCTTCCCCAAATACCCTTCACCAATCACCTTATTACCTCTTCCCCAAATACCCTTCACCAATCACCTTATTACCTCTTCCCCATAAACCCCACCTACCTCCAAATTCAAATTCCTTTCCCTCCCAAACCCAACCCTAATGGCCGAAACCTAACTTTCCCCCCACCCTCTATATAAACCCCTTAACACTACTCCATTTTCACACATCACAACCACTACTTCTCCCCCTTGGCCGAATACACTCTCTCACTCCATCTCCTCCATTTTCTTCTTCTTCTACTACTTTTTTTCTTCTTTTGCTCGAGGACGAGCAAACCTTTTAAGTTTGGTGTGGTAAAAGCATTGCTTTTTGTTTTTCCATAACCATCAATGGCACCTAAGGCCAGAGAAACCTCAAGAAAGAGGAAAGGAAAGGCAATTGCTTCCACCTCTGAGTCATGGGAGATGGAGAGATTCATCTCAAAGGTCCATCAAGACTACTTCTATGAAGTTGTGGCCAAGAAGAAGGTGATCCCTGAGCTCCCTTTTTAAGCCCAAAAAGAGCGAGTATCCGGAGATCCGACAAGAGATTAGAAGAAGAGGATGGGAAGTTCTCTCTAATCCTATTCAACAAGTCGGAATCTTAATGGTTCAAGAGTTCTATGCAAACGCATGGATCACTAGGAACCATGATCAAAGTATGAACCCAAACCCAAAGAACTGGCTTACAATGGTTCGGGGGAAATACTTAGATTTCAGTCCGAAAAATGTAAAGTTGGCGTTCAACTTGCCAATGATGCAAGAAAACGCACGCCCCTACACTAGAAGGGTCAACTTTGATCAAAGGTTGGACCAAGTCCTCATGGACATATGTGTGGAAGGAGCTCAATGGAAAGTTGACTCAAGAAGCAAGCCGGTTCAATTGAGAAGACCGGACCTTAAGCCTGTAGCTAGAGGATGGTTGGAGTTCATCCAACGCTCAATTATTCCTACTAGTAACCGGTCTGAAGTTACTGTAGACCAGGCCATCATGATTGGTGCGTAGAAAGCGTGACGGTTCATTCCTTGGTAACGGCGCTGAAAACTTAATAAGCACGTTCATAATCTTAGTTCTTTATCACAACTTCGCACAACTAACCAGCAAGTGCACTGGGTCATCCAAGTAATAAACCTTACGTGAGTAAGGGTCGATCCCACAGAGATTGTCGGCTTGAAGCAAGCTATGGTCACCTTGTAAATCTCAGTCAGGCGGATTCAATTGATTATGGAGATTTAGTAATTAAAAGATAAATAAAATATAAAATAAAGATAGTGATACTTATATAATTCATTGGTGAGAATTTCAGATAAGCGTATAGAGATGCGTTCGTTCCTCCTGAACCTCTGCTTTCCTATTGTCTTCATCCAATCATTCATACTCCTTTCTATGGCAAGCTGTATGTTAGGCATCACGTTGTCAATGGCTACATCCTGTCCTCTCAGTGAAAATGGTCCAATGTGCTGTCACTACATGGCTAATTATCTGTCGATTCTCGATCATACTGGAATAGGATCCATTGATCTTTTTGCGTCTGTCACTACGCCCAGCACTCGCGAGTTTGAAGCTCGTCACAGCCATACCTTCCCAGATCCTACTCGGAATACCACAGACAAGGTTTAGACTTTCTGGATCTCAAGAATGGCCATCCATGGATTCTAACTTATACCACGAAGATTCTGATTAAGGAATCCCAGAGATACTCATTCAATCTAAGGTAGAACGGAAGTGGTTGTCAGGTACGCGTTCATAGTTAGGAATGATGATGACTGTCACGATCATCATATTCATATTGAAGTGCGAATGAATATCTTAGAATCAGAATAAGCTTGAATTGAATAGAAAAATGATAGTACTTTGTATTAATTCATGAGGAACAGCAGAGCTCCACACCTTAATCTATGGTGTGTAGAAACTCTACCGTTGAAAATACATAAGTGATGAAGGTTCAGGCATGGCCGAATGGCCAGCCCCCAAACGTGATCTAAAGAGAAAACTAAAGATGTAAATACAATAGTAAAAAGTCCTATTTATGCTAAACTAGTTACTAGGGTTTACAGAAATGAGTAAATGATGTAGAAATCCACTTCCTGGGCCCACTTGATGTGTGCTTGGGCTGAGAATTGAGCTTTACACGTGTAGAGGCTTCCCTTGGAGTTGAAAGCCAGTTTGTAACCTGTTTCTGGTGTTTAACTCCACTTTGCAACCTGTTTCTGGCGTTTAACTCCAGAATGCAGCATGGAACTGGCGTTGAACACCAGTTTGCATCGTCTAAACTTGGAAAAAGTATGGACTATTATATATTTCTGGAAAGCCCTGGATGTCTACTTTCTTACGCAATTAAGAACGCGCCATTTGGAGTTCTGTAGCTCCAGAAAATCCACTTTGAGTGCAGGGAGGTCAGAATCCAACAGCATCTGCAGTCCTTCTTCAACCTCTGAATCTGATTTTTGCTCAAGTCCCTCAATTTCAGCCAGAAAATTCTTGAAATCACAGAAAAACACACAAACTCATAGTAAAGTCCAGAAATGTGATTTTTATTTAAAAAACTAAAAAAATATACTAAAAACTAACTAAATTATAGTGAAAACTATGTAAAAACAATGCCAAAAAGCGTATAAATTATCCGCTCATCACAACACCAAACTTAAATTGTTGCTTGTCCCCAAGCAACTGAAAATCAAATAGGATAAAAGAAAGAGAATATACTATAAATTCCAAAATATCAATGAAACTTAGCTCCAATCAGATGAGCTGGACTTGTAGCTTTTTGCCTTTTGAATAGTTTTGGCATCTCACTTTATCCATTGAAGTTCAGAATGATTGGCATCTATAAGAACTTAGAATTCAGATAGTGTTATTGATTCTCCTAGTTCAGTATGTTGATTCTTGAACACGGCTACTTTATGAGTCTTGGCCGTGGCCCTAAGCACTTTGTTTTCCAGTATTACCACCGGATACATAAATGCCACAGACACATAACTGGGTGAACCTTTTCAGATTGTGACTCAGCTTTGCTAAAGTCCCCAATTAGAGGTGTCCAGGGTTCTTAAGCACACTCTTTTTTTTTTTTTGCTTTGGACCTTGAGTTTAACCGCTCAGTCTCAAGTTTTCACTTGACACCTTCACGCCACAAGCACATGGTTAGGGACAGCTTGGTTTAGCCGCTTAGGCCAGGATTTTATTCCTTTAGGCCCTCCTATCCACTGATGCTCAAAGCCTTGGATCCTTTTTATTTACCCTTGCCTTTTGGTTTTAAGGGCTATTGGCTTTTTGCTCTTGCCTTTTGGTTTAAAGAGCTTTTGGCTTTTTCTGCTTGCTTTTTTTTCTTTCTTTTTTTTCGCCATTTTTCTTTTCTCTCTTTTTTTTTCTGCAAGCTTTTGTATTCACTACTTTTTCTTGCTTCAAGAATCATTTTTATGATTTTTCAGATTATCAAATAACATGTCTCCTTTTTCATCATTCTTTCAAGAGCCAACATATTTAACATTCATAAACATCAACTTCAAAAGACTTATGCACTGTTCAAGCATTCATTCAGAAAACAAAAAGTATTGTCACCACATCAAAATAATTAAACTAGTTTCAAGGATGAATTCGAAACCATGTACTTCTTGTTCTTTTGTAATTAAAACATTTTTCATTTAAGAGAGGTGATGGAGTCATAGGACATTCATAGCTTTAAGACATAGACACTTAAACACTAATGATCTTCTAGTAAAGACACAAACATAGTTAAACATGAAGCATGGAAACCGAAAACAAAAAATAAATAGACAAGGAGATTAAGGAATGAGTCCACCTTAGTGAGGGTGGCGTCTTCCTCTTCTTGAAGAACCAATGGTGCTTTTGAGCTCCTCTATGTCTCTTCCTTGTCTTTGTTGCTCCTCCCTCATAGCTCTTTGATCTTCTCTAATTTCATGGAGGATGATGGAATGCTCTTGGTGCTCCATCCTTAGTTGTCCCATGTTAGAGCTTAATTCTCCTAGGGAAGTGTTGATTTGCTCCCAATAGTTTTGTGGAGGAAAGTGCATCCCCTGAGGCATCTCAGGAATTTCATGGTGGGGAATTTTCTCATGCTCTTGTTGAGGTCCATGATCTCTTGTTTTGTAGTCAAATGCTCTACTACTGAGCTATAGACCCTTGAGATGAATCTCTCCATCTCCCGTGACTCGGAGGTGGAAGCTTTTGCCTTCTCTTTCCTCTTTCTTGAGGTTTCTCTGGCCTTAGGTGCCATTACTGGTTATGGAAGAACAAAAAGCAATGCTTTTACCACACCAAACTTAAAATGTTTGCTCGTCCTCGAGCAAAAGAAGGAAGAAGGTAGTAGAAGAAGAAGAAAATGGAGGAGATGAAGGTGAGTGGTTCGACCATGTGTGGGTGGGTTTGGGAGGGGAGAGTGGTGAAGAGGTGATGGGGAAGAGAGAATGAGGTAATTGGTGAAGGGTATTTGTAGAAGAGAGTTATGAAAATGTGTGAAAAGGAGAGAAGAAGGTAGGTGGGGATCCTGTGGGGTCCACAGATCAAGTGGGGTCAAGGACTTAACATCCCTGCTCCAATTAGGCGTGTAAAATGCCCTTGCTGTGCAATCCTGGCGTTTAACGCCAGATTGCTGCTTGTTTCTGGCGTTAACCACCCAAATGTAGCCTGTTTCTGGTGTTTAACGCCAGGCAGATGCTTATTTCTGGCGTTAAACGCCAGCTTGGTGCCTGTTTCTGGCGTTAAACGCCAGACAGATGCTTGTTTCTAGCGTTTAAACGCCAGACTGCTCTCCTCCAGGGTGTGCTATTTTTCATTCTGTTTTTAATTTTTCAGTAGTTTTTGTGACTTCACATGATCATCAACCTAATAAAACATGAAATAACAAAAAGAAAATAAAATAGATATGATTAAATAACATTGGGTTGCCTCCCAATAAGCGCTTCTTTAATGTCAATAGCTTGACAGTGAGCTCTCATGGAGCCTCACAGATAATCAGAGCAAGGTTGGAACCTCCCAACACCAAACTTAGAGTTTGAATGTGGGGGTTCAACACCAAACTTAGAGTTTGGTTGTGGCCTCCCAACACCAAACTTAGAGTTTGACTGTAGGGGCTTTGGTTGACTCTGCAGTGAGAGAAGCTTTTCATGCTTCCTCTCCATGGTTACAAAAGGAGATCCTTGAGTTTCAAACACAAGGTTGTCCTCATTAAGTTGGAGGACCAACTCTCCTCTGTCCACATCAATCACAGCTCTTGCTGTGGCTAGGAAGGGTCTTCCAAGGATGATGGATTCATCCTCATCCTTCCCAGTGTCTAGGATTATGAAATCAGCAGGGATGTAAAGGCCTTCAACCTTCACTAACACGTCCTCTACTTGTCCATAAGCCTGTTTTCTTGAGTTGTCTGCCATCTCTAATGAGATTCTGACAGCTTGCACCTCAAAGATCCCAAGTTTCTCCATTACAGAGAGTGGCATTAAGTTTATTCCTGACCCCAGGTCACACAGAGCCTTCTCAAAAGTCATGGTGCCTATTTTGCAGGGAATTAGGAATTTACCAGGATCCTGTTTCTTTTGAGGTAATTTCTGCCTATCCAATGCATTTAGTTCATTGGTGAGCAAGGAAGGTTCATCTTCCCAAGTCTCATTACCAAATAATTTGGAATTCAGCTTCATGATTGCACCAAGGTATTTAGCAACTTGCTCTTCAGTAATGTCTTCATCCTCTTCAGAGGAAGAATACTCATCAGAGCTCATGAAGGGCAGAAGGAGGTTCAATGGAATCTCTATGGTCTCTAGATGAGCCTCAGATTCTTTTAGTTCCTCAAAGGGATACTCCTTATTCTTCCTCACTAGGAATCACGTCCTCCTCCTCCTCTTTGGGTTCGGCCACACCATGTAAGGCTATGGCCTTGCACTCTCTTTTTAGATTTTCTTCTGTATTGCTTGGGAGAGTACTTGGAGGGATTTCAGTGACTCTTTTACTCAGCTGGCCCACTTGTGCCTCCAAATTCCTAATGGAGGACCTTGTTTCATTCATGAAACTCACAGTGGCCTTAGATAGATCAGAGACTATATTTACTAAGCTAGATGGATTCTGCTCAGAATTCTCTGTCTGTTACTGAGTGGATGATGGAAAAGGTTTGCTATTGCTAAACCTGTTTCTTCCACCATTATTAAAGCCTTGTTGAGACTTTTGTTGATCCTTCCATGAGAAATTTAGATGATTTCTCCATGAGGGATTATAGGTGTTTCCATAGGGTTCACCCATGTAATTCACCTCTGCTATTGCAGGGTTCTCAGGATCATAAGCTTCTTCTTCAGAAGATGCCTCTTTAGTACTATTGGATGATTCCTTCAATCCATTCAAACTCTGAGAGATCATATTGACTTGCTGAGTCAATATTTTATTCTGAGCCAATATGGCATTCAGAGTATCAATTTCAAGAACTCCCTTCCTCTGAGGTGTCCCATTACTCACAGGATTCCTTTCAGAAGTGTACACGAACTGGTTATTTGCAACTATGTCAATGAGTTCTTGAGCTTCTGCAGGCGTTTTCTTTAGGTGAATGGATCCACCTGCAGAATGGTCCAATGACATCTTTGATAATTCAGATAGACTATCATAGAATATATCCAGGATGGTCCATTCTGAAAGCATGTCAGAAGGACACTTTTTGGTCAGTTCCTTGTATCTCTCCCAAGCTTCATAGAGGGATTCACCTTCCTTCTGTCTGAAGGTTTGAACATCCACTCTAAGCTTGCTAAGCTTTTGAGGAGGAAAGAACTTGGCTAAAAAAGTCGTGACCAGCTTATCCCAAGAGTTCAGGCTATCTTTAGGTTGAGAGTCCAACCATATTCTAGCTCTGTCTCTTACAGCAAATGGGAAAAGCATAAGCCTGTAGACCTCGGGATCAACCCCATTGGTCTTAACAGTATCACAGATCTGCAAGAATTCAGTTAAGAACTGAAAGAGATCTTCGGATAGAAGTCCATAAAACTTGCAATTCTGTTGCATCAGAGAAACTAATTGAGGTTTCAGCTCAAAATTGTTTGCTCCAATGGCAGGGATTGAGATGCTTCTTCCATGTAAATTGGAATTAGGTGCAGTAAAGTCACCAAGCATCTTCCTTGCATTGTTATTATTTTCGGCCATGCCTCCTTCTTTTTCAAAAATTTCTGTCAGATTTTCTCCAGAGAGTTGTGCTTTAGCTTCCCTTAGCTTCCTCTTCAGAGTCCTTCCAGGTTCAGGATCAGCCTCAACAAGAATGTTCTTATCCTTGTTCCTGCTCATATGAAAAAGAAGAAAATAGAAAAAAATATGGAGTCCTCTATATCACAGTATAGAGATTCCTTATCTAAGTATAAGAAGAGAATAATGGAGGAAGGAAAAGATAAGAATCCAAACACAAGGGAGAGGAATGAGTTCGAATTCTTGGGTGAAAGAGGGGTGTTAGTAGATGAATAAATAATTAGAAAGAGATGAGGAGAAGAGAAATTTGAAAATTAAATAAATTAAAATAAAAGTATTTTTGTTTTTAAATTGAATTTAAAATAAAAAATAAAAATTAAAGTTCAAAAATTAAGAAAGGAAAATTGAATCAAATTAAATTAAATTGAAAACAATTAGTTAATTTAAAAAGGAATTTTGAAAAAGAGGGAAGGGATTTTCGAAAATTAGAGATAGATTTAGTTAGGTAGTTTTGAAAAAGATATGATTGAAATAGTAAACTTTTAAAATCAAACAAAAAGTCAAAGTAGTTAATTGAAAAAAAATTGAAAATCAATTTTTGAAAAGATAAGAAGTTAGAAAAGAAGTTGGAAAAGATTTTGAAATTGATTTTGAAAAAGATGTGATTGACATTTATTTTGAAAAAGATTTGACAAAGAAATTTAAAAAGATTTGATTTTTGAAATTAAAGTTGATTACTTGACTAACAAGAAACAAAAAGACAGTATTTTAAAATTTAAAGATTGAACCTTTCTTACTAGGCAAGTAACAAACTTAAAATTTTTAAATCAATCACATTAATTGTTAGCATTAATTTCAAAAATATGAAACAAAAATAAAAAAAAAAGATTTTTGAAAATCATTTTGAAATTTTCGAAAATCATAAAAGAAAAATGAGAAAGATTTGAATTTTTTTGAAAAGATTTGAAAAAAATAGAATTTTTAAATTGAAAATTTGATTTGACTCATAAGAAACAACTAAATTTTGAAAAGTTTTGAAAAAGTCAACTTAAATTTTCGAATTTGATGAGAAGAAAAAGGGAAAGATATTTTTTTGATTTTTGAATTTTTAATGATGAACGAGAAAAACATCAAAAAGACTCAAAACATAAAAATTATGAATCAAAACAAGAAAAATATGCAAGAACACTTTGAATGCAAAGATGAACACCAAGAACACTTTGAAGATCATGATGAACATCAAGTATGTATTTTTGAAAAAAAAATTAATAAAAGAAAACATGCAAGACACCAAACTTAGAAATTTTTAATATTTAGACACTAAGAATTCAAGAATGCATATGAAAAACAAGAAAATACACAAAACAAGAAATTTTAAAGATCAAACAAGAAGACTTATCAAGAAAAACTTGAAGATCATGAAGAACAAGAAAGAAACTCAATGCATGTGTTTTCAAAAAAATTTTTAAGGAAAAATTAATTAAAAAAATATGCAATTGACACCAAACTTAAAAATTGAAACAAGACTCAAATAAGAAACACAAAATTATTTTTGATTTTACGATTTTATTAATTTTTTTTTTTGGAAAATTATTTTGGAAAAATGAAAAAGAAGAATATTTTTTTGTATTTTTCGAAAATAAGAAATAAAAAGCTAAAAAAAATAAATTACCTAATCTGAGCAACAAGATGAACCGTCAGTTGTCCAAACTCGAACAATCCCCGGCAACAGTGCCAAAAACTTGGTGCGCAGAAAGTGTGACGGTTCATTCCTTGGTAACGGCGCTGAAAACTTAATACGCACGTTCATAATCTTAGTTTTTTGTCACAACTTCGCACAACTAACCAGCAAGTGCACTGGGTCGTCCAAGTAATAAACCTTACGTGAGTAAGGGTCGATCCCACGGAGATTGTCAGCTTGAAGCAAGCTATGGTCACCTTGTAAATCATAGTCAGGCGGACTCAATTGATTATGGAGATTTAGTAATTAAAAGATAAATAAAATATAAAATAAAGATAGTGATACTTATGTAATTCATTGGTGAGAATTTCAGATAAGCGTATAGAGATGCGTTCGTTCCTCCTGAACCTCTGCTTTCCTATTGTCTTCATCCAATCATTCATACTCCTTTCTATGGCAAGCTGTATGTTAGGCATCATCGTTGTCAATGGCTACATCCTGTCCTCTCAGTGAAAATGGTCCAATGCACTGTCACTGCATGGCTAATCATCTGTCGATTCTCGATCATGCTGGAATAGGATCCATTGATCCTTTTGCGTCTGTCACTACGCCTAGCACTCGCGAGTTTGAAGCTCGTCGCAGCTATCCCTTCCCAGATCCTACTCGGAATACCACAGACAAGGTTTAGACTTTCCGGATCTCAAGAATGGCCGTCCATGGATTCTAACTTATACCACAAAGATTCTGATTAAGGAATCCCAGAGATACTCATTCAATCTAAGGTAGAACGGAAGTGGTTGTCAGGTACGCGTTCATAGTTGGGAATGATGATGATTGTCATGATCATCATATTCATATTGAAGTGCGAATGAATATCTTAGAATCATAATAAGCTTGAATTGAATAGAAAAACGATAGTACTTTGTATTAATTCATGAGGAACAGCAGAGCTCCACACCTTAATCTATGGTGTGTAGAAACTCTACCGTTGAAAATACATAAGTGATGAAGGTTCAGGCATGGCCGAATTGCTAGCCCCCAAACGTGATCTAAAGAGAAAACTAAAGATGTAAATACAATAGTAAAAAGTCCTATTTATGCTAAACTAGTTACTAGGGTTTACAGAAATGAGTAAATGATGTAGAAATCCACTTCCGGGGCCCACTTGGTGTGTGCTTGGGCTGAGCATTGAGCTTTACACGTGTAGAGGCTTCCCTTGGAGTTGAACGCCAGTTTGTAACCTGTTTCTAGCGTTTAACTCCACTTTGCAACCTGTTTCTGGCGTTTAACTCCAGAATGCAGCATGGAACTGGCGTTGAACGCTAGTTTGCGTCGTCTAAACACGGGAAAAGTATAGACTATTATATATTGCTGGAAAGCCCTAGATGTCTACTTTCCAACTCAATTGAGAGCGTGCCATTTGGAGTTCTGTAGCTCCAGAAAATCCACTTTGAGTGCAGGGATGTCAGAATCCAACAGCATCTGCAGTCCTTCTTCAACCTTTGAATCTGATTTTTGCTCAAGTCCCTCAATTTCAGCCAGAAAATACCTGAAATCATAGAAAAATACACAAACTCATAGTAAAGTCCAGAAATATGATTTTTATTTAAAAACTAATAAAAATATACTAAAAACTAACTAAATTATACTGAAAACTATGTAAAATTAATGCCAAAAAGCGTATAAATTATCCACTCATCAATGATCCATAGTATCATGATTAGGGAGGAAGTGGAAGTTCATGAGATTATACCTCAAGAACTCTACAAGGTGGCTGACAAGTCCTCGACTTTGGCAAGGTTAGCCTTTCCTCACCTTATTTTCCACCTCTGTAATTCGGCTGGAATTGACATAGAGGGAGATATCCTCATTGATGAGGACAAGCCCATCACTAAGAAAAGGATGGAGCAAACAAGAGATCATGGACCTCAACAAGAGCATGACAAAATTCCTCACCATAAAATCCCTGAGATGCCTCAAGGGATGCACTTCCCTCCACAAAACTCTTGGGAGCAAATCAACACCTCCCTAGGAGAATTAAGTTCCAACATGGGACAACTAAGGATGGAACACCAAGAGCACTCCATCATTCTCCATGATATTAGAGAAGATCAAAGAGCTATGAGGGAGGAGCAACAAAGACAAGGAAGAGACATAGAGGAGTTCAAGAACACCATTGGTTCTTCAAGAGGAAGAAGACGCCACCCTCACTAAGGTGGACCCGTTCCTTAAACTCCTTGTTCTTATTTTTCTGTTTTTCGTTTAATATGCTCTATGTTT
Organism: Arachis ipaensis; assembly: GCF_059453495.1. Lineage (NCBI taxonomy): Eukaryota > Viridiplantae > Streptophyta > Magnoliopsida > Fabales > Fabaceae > Arachis > Arachis ipaensis. The sequence goes on from NC_142444.1 coordinate 59,503,571, forward strand.
ATGTTTATGTCTTTATTACATGATCACTAGTCTCTAAGTGTCTATGTCTTAAAGCTTTGAATGTCCTATGAATCCATCACCTTTCTTAAATGAAAAATGTTTTAATTACAAAAGAACAAGAAGTACATGAATTTCGAATTCATCCTTGAAATTAGTTTAATTATTTTTGATGTGGTGACAATACTTTTTGTTTTTCGAATGAATGCTTGAATAGTGCATATGTCTTTTGAATTTGTTGTTTATGAATGTTAAAATTGTTGGCTCTTGAAAGAATGATGAAAAAGGAGAAATGCTATTTGATGATCTAAAAAATCATAAAAATGATTCTTGAAGCAAGAAAAAGCAGTGAATAGAGAAAAGCTTGCGAAAAAAAAAGAAGGCAAAAAAAAGAAAGAAAAAGAAAAAAAAGCAAGTAGAAAAAGCCAATAGCCTTTAAAACCAAAAGGCAAGGGTAAAAGGGATCCAAGGCTTTGAGCATCAGTGGATAGGAGGGCCCAAAGGAATAAAATCCTGGCCTAAGCGGCTAAACCAAGCTGTCCCTAACCATGTGCTTGTGGCGTGAAGGTGTCAAGTGAAAAGCTTGAGACTGAGCGGTTAAAGTCGAGGTCCAAAGCAAAAACAGAGTGTGCTTAAGAACCCTGGACACCTCTAATTGGGGACTTTAGCAAAGCTGAGTAACAATCTGAAAAGGTTCACCCAATTATGTGTCTATGGCATTTATGTATCCAGTGGTAATACTGGAAAACAAAGTGCTTAGGGCCACGGCCAAGACTCATAAAGTAGCTGTGTTCAAGAATCAACATACTGAACTAGGAGAATCAATAACACTATCTGAATTCTGAGTTCCTATAGATGCCAATCATTCTGAACTTCAAAGGATAAAGTGAGATGCCAAAACTGTTCAGAGGCAAAAAGCTACTAGTCCCGCTCATCTGATTGGAGCTAAGTTTCATTGATATTTGGAATTTATAGTATATTCTCTTCTTTTTATCCTATTTGATTTTCATTTTCTTGGGGACAAGCAACAATTTAAGTTTGGTGTTGTGATGAGCGGATAATTTATACGCTTTTTGGCATTGTTTTTAGATAGTTTTTGGTATAATTTAGTTAGTTTTTAATATATTTTAATTAGTTTTAATTAAAAATCACATTTCTGGACTTTACTAGGAGTTTGTGTGTTTTTCTATGATTTCAGATATTTTCTGATTGAAATTGAAGGACTTGAGCAAAAATCTGATTCAGAGGCTAAAGAAGGACTGCAGATGTTGTTGGATTCTGACCTCCCTACACTCAAAGTAGAATTTCTGGAGCTACAGAAACCCAAATGGTGTGCTCTCAATTGCGTTGGAAATTAGACATCCAGGGCTTTCCAGAAATATATAATAGTCCATACTTTGCCCAAGTTTAGATGACACAAACTGGTGTTTAACACCAGCTTTCTACCCTATTCTGGCGTTAAATGCCAGAAACAAGTTGCAAAGCAGAGTTAAACGCCAGAAACAAGTTACAAACTGGCGTTCAACTCTAAAAAGAGTCTCTACACATGAAAGCTCAATGCTCAGCCTAAGCACACACCAAGTGGGCCCGGAAGTGGATTTCTACATCATTTACTTATCTTATGTAACCCTAGCTACTAGTTTAGTATAAAAACTACTTTTAGTAATTTATTTTAGATCTTTTTATCATTTTGATATCTCTGGTTAGTATTTGACTAATTTTGGGTTCTAAGATCACATTTAGGGGGCTGGCCATTCAGCCATGCCTGGACCATTATCACTTATGTATTTTCAACGGTAGAGTTTCTACACACCATAGATTAAGGTGTGGAGCTCTGCTGTTCCTCATGAATTAATTCAAAGTACTATTGTTTTTCTATTCAACTCAAGCCTATTTCTTCTCTAAGATATTCATTCGTACACAAGAACATGATGAATGTGATGATTATGTGACGCTCATCACCATTCTCACTTATGAACGCGTGCCTGACAAACACTTCTGTTCTACATGAAAGCAAGCTTGAATGCATATCTCTTAGCCTCCTGATCTACGATCAGAGTCTTTGTGGTATAGGCTAGAATTATTGGCGACCATTCTTAAGATCCGGAAAGTCTAAACCTTGTCTGTGGTATTTCGAGTTCCGAGTAGGATCTGGGAAGGGATGGCTATGACGAGCTTCAAACTCGTGAGTGTTGAGCATAGTGACAGACGCAAAAGGATTACTGAATCCTATTCTAGCATGATCAATAACCGAAAGATGATTAGCCATGTGGTGACAGCGCATTTGGACTATTTTCACTGAGAGGACGGGATGTAGCCATTGACAACGGTGATGCCCAATAGGGGTGTTCAAATCCAAACCGATCCAAATTAAACCGCTCATCCAATCCGATCCAAACCGAAAACCGATTAAAACCGCACTAATTCGGATTTGATTGGATTCTATTTTTTGTAAACCGCTGGATTGGATCGGATTTCGGATCTACTTTTCATAACCGATTCAATCCAATCCAAACCGCACAATGTGCTATAATATTATTATTTTATTATTATATTTACAATTATACTTATAACATGTTCAATTTGTTATACATTTTTCTATTATTCATGTATTATTATTATTTAATAAATATTTTATGTTGAAAATGTTATTTATTTATTTATTTAACTAACCTATAATTGTATTTCTATTGTTATGTTATCGTTAGTTTTTTAAGATATTGTTAAGACTTGTTATGTCATTGTTGATTATTTAAAATTTGATGTTGAGACTTGTTATATGTAATTAATTTTTTTATTTAAAAAGCCGCAAATCCAAACCGATCCAAACCGCTTGTAATCGGATCGGATCGGATCGGATTTTCAAAAAAATTTCATCCAATCCAAACCGCACCGCACATAAATTAAACGTTCGGATCGGATGACTTTTTCCTTTAAAACCAAACCAAACCGCACCGCGAACACCCCTAATGCCCAATATACAGCTTGCCATGGAAAGGAGTATGAAGGATTGGATGAAAGCAGTAGGAAAACAGAGGTTCAGAAGGAACAAAAGCAACTCCATACGCTTATCTGAAGTTCTTACCAATGAATTACATAAGTATTTCTATCCTATTTTATATTTTAATTATATTTTAATTATTAATTCTCCATAACCAATTGAATCCGCCTGATTGAGATTTACAAGGTGACCATAGCTTGCTTCAAGCCGACAATCTCCGTGGGATCGATCCTTACTCACGTAAGGTTTATTACTTGGACGACCCAGTGCACTTGTTGGTTAGTTGTGCAAAGTTGTGACAAAGAACTAAGATTATGAACGTGCGTATTAAGTTTTTGGCACCGTTACCAAGGAATGAACGATCACGATTTCGTGCACCACACAACTATGGTAATTATCATGAGTCAATCTCGCTTAGTTAACCCCAACCATCGAGGAGTAAGTCAAGCAAGCATAATTGACCTTAATCCATAAGTCCTAACCAACTTACCAAACTAGTTGATAAAAGGCTAGCGTCAATGGAAACAAGAGTAAACTAACTACCCAAGAAATACCACTAAATGTCGAACATTATGACTCTAGTATCCTAGGAACTCAAACCACAAGCCAAGGTGGGAAAATCTACTCAAAATCTAGAGTTGGCATTTTCACAAACACCTTGTGTGCATAAAAGTAAAACATGAGAAAATTGCAAAGTAAAATGGAAACTATAACCAACTATCAACAAGACCAAACATAAACAAGCAATCAAACATAAAGAAAGCATGAAACATTAAAAGTTGGTCAATGCTTTCTTGGCCAAATTCTTTCCACCTCAAAAGTTGAGCAAGCTTAGAGTGGAAGTCCAAACCTTCAGACAAAAGGAAGGTGAATCCCTCTATGAAGCTTGGGAAAGATACAAGCAATTGATCAGAAGGTGTCCTTCTGACATGTTTTCAGAATGGAGCATCATATGTATATTCTATGATGGTCTGTCTGAATTGTCCAAGATGTCATTGGACCACTCTGCTGGAGGATCTCTTCATCTGAAGAAGATGCCTGCAAAAGCCCAGGAACTCATTGAAATGGTTGTAAATAACCAGTTCATGTACACTTCTAAAAGGAATCCTGTGAATAATGGGACAACTCAGAAGAAAGGAGTTCTTGAGATTGATACTCTGAATGCAATATTGGCTCAGAACAAAATATTGACTCAGCAAGTCAATATGATTTCTCAAAGTCTGTCTGGAATGCAAACTGCATCAGGCAGTACTAAGGAAGCTTCCTCTAAAGAAGAAGCCTATGACCCTGAGAACCCTGGAATGGAAGAGGTGAATTACATGGGAGAATCCTATGCAAACACCTATAATCCTTCATGGAGGAATCATCCAAATTTCTCATGGAAGGATCAACAGAAGCCTAATCAAGGCTTCAGTAATAATAATGGTGGGAGAAATAGGTTTGGCAATAGCAAACCTTTTCCATCATCTTCTCAGCAGCAGACAGAGAATTCTAAGCAGAGCCACTCTGACTTAGCAACTATAGTCTCTGATCTGTCTAAGACCACTCTCAGTTTCATGACTGAAGCAAGGTCCTCTATTAGAAATCTAGAGGCACAAGTGGGTCAGCTGAGTAAAAGAGTTACTGAACTCCCTCCTATTACTCTCCCAAGCAATACAGAAGAAAATCCAAAAAGAGAATGCAAGGCTATAAACACGTCCCACATGGCCGAACCTATAGAGGAGGGAAAGGCAGTGATTTCCAGTAAGGAAGACCTCAATGGACGTCCACTGGCCTCAAAGGAGTTCCCTAATGAGGAACCAAAGGAATCTGAGGCTCATATAGAGACCATAGAGATTCCATTGAACTTACTGTTGCCATTCATGAGCTCTGATGAGTATTCTTCCTCTGAAGAGGATGAAGATATTATTAAGGAGCAAGTTGCTCAATATCTAGGAGTAATCATGAAGCTGAATTCCAAGTTATTTGGTAATGAGATTTGGGAGGATGAACCCCCATTACTCATCAATGAACTAAATGATCTGTTTCAACTGAAATTACCTCAGAAGAAACAGGATCCTGGAAAGTTCTTAATACCTTGTACCATAGGCACCATAACCTTTGAGAAGGCTCTGTGTGTGACCTGGGGTCAGGGATAAACCTCATGCCCCTCTCTGTAATGGAGAAACTAGGGATCTTTGAGGTGCAAGCTGCAAGAATCTCACTAGGGATGGCAGACAATTTAAGGAAACAAGCTTATGGACTTGTAGAGGATGTCTTGGTAAAGGTTGAAGGCATATACATCCCTGTTGATTTCATAATCCTAGATACTGGGAAAGATGAGGATGAATCCATCATTCTTGGAAGACCTTTCCTAGCCACAGCAAGAGCTGTGATTGATGTGGACAGAGGAGAGCTAGTCCTTCAATTGAATGAAGACTACCTTGTGTTTAAGGCTCAAGGATCTTCTTCTGTAACTATGGAGAGGAAGCATGAAAAGCTTCTCTCAATACAGAGTCAAACAGAGCCCCACACTCAACTTCTAAGTTTTGTGTTAAGAGGCCAACATCAAGCTCTGAGTCTCTGTGAAGCTCTCTAAGAGCTCACTGTCAAGCTATTGACATTAAAGAAGCGCTTGTTAGGAGGCAACCCAATGATATTTAATTATATTTAACTATTTTCCATTGCTATTTTATGTTTTCTTTAGGTTGATGATCATGTGAAATCATAAAAACAACAAAAAATAAAAAAAAAAGAGTGAAAAACAACATTAAAAATAGCACACCCTAGAGGACAGACTTACTGGCGTTCAAATGCCAGTAAGGATAGCAGAATGGGCGTTTAACACCCAGCCTGGCAGCATTCTGGGCGTTTAATGCCAGAAAGGGCTGTCTGGCATTTGGTTGGCATTTAACGCTAGAAATGGGCAGCATACTGACGTTTAACGCCAGGAAAGGTAGCAGAGCTAGCGTTAAACGCCAGAATTGGCACAGAATGGGCGTTTGAATGCCAGAATGGTGCAGGGACTCAAATTCCTTGACACCTCAGGATTTGTAGACCCCACAGGATCCCCACCTATCCCACCTCTTCTTCTCTCCTCTTCACACCTTTCCATAACACTCTTCTCCAAACACCCTTGACCAATCCTATCAAAACCTCTTCCCCAAACACCCCTCATCTATCAAATCCTACCCTCTTTCCCACAACCTCTTCATCACTCACATCCATCCATCATTAAATCCCACCTATCTCACCATTCAAATTCAAACCATTTCCCTTCCAAACCCAACCCCTCATACACGGCTACCCTCTCTTCCTTACCCTATAAATACCTCTCCTTACCACCTTCATCTTCACACAACATACACACTACTACCCCCTTGGCCGAACCCAAACCACTACTCCATCCCCTCTATTTCTTCTTCTTCTACTCATCTCTTTCTTCTTTTGCTCGAGGATGAACAACCATTCTAATTTTGGTGTGGGAAAAGCTAAAGCTTTTTGTTTTCCATAACCACTAATGGCACCTAAAGCCGGAGAAACCTCTAGAAAGAGCAAAGGGAAGACAATTGCTTCCACCTCCAAGTCATGGGAGATGGAGAGATTCATCTCAAAGGTCCATCAAGACCACTTCTATGAAGTTGTGGCCAAGAAAAAGGTGATCCCCGAGGTCCCCTTCAAGCTCAAAAGGAGTGAATATTCAGAGATCCGACATGAAGTTCGAAGAAGAGGTTGAGAAATCCTCACCAACCCCATTCAACAAGTCGGGATCTTAATGGTTCAAGAGTTCTATGCTAATGCATGGATCACTAAGAACCATGACCAAAGTGTGAACTTGAACCCAAAGAATTGGCTCACAATGCTTCGGGGGAAATACTTGGATTTTAGTCCGAAAAATGTGAGGTTAGCATTCAACTTGCCAATGATGCAAGGAGATCTTCACCCTTTCACTAGAAGGGTCAACTTTGATCAAAGGTTGGACCAAGTCCTCATGGACATTTGTGTGGAAGGTGCTCAATGAAAGAGAGATTCAAGAGGCAAGCCGGTTCAACTAAGAAGGCTTGACCTTAAACCCGTGGCTAGGGGTTGGTTGGAGTTCATCCAAAGCTCTATCATTCCTACTAGCAACCGATCTGAAGTTACAATAGACCGGGCTATCATGATTCATAGTATCATGATTGGAGAGAAAGTAGAAGTTCATGAAATCATACCTCTAGAACTCTACAAGGTGGTAGACAAGCCCTCTACTTTGGCAAGGTTAGCCTTCCCTCATCTCATTTGTCACCTATGCAATTCAGCTGGAATTGTCATAGAAGAAGACATCCTCATTGAAGAGGACAAGCCCATCACTAAGAAAAGGATGGAGCAAACAAGAGAGCCCATTCATGGACCTCAACAAGAGCATGAAGAAATTCCTCATCGTGAAATCCCTGAGATGCCTCAGGGGATGCATTTTCCTCCAAAAAACTATTGGGAGCAAATCAACACCTCCCTAGGAGAATTGAGTTCCAACATGGGACAACTAAAGATAGAGCACCAATAACATTCTCTCCTCCTCCATGAAATTAGAGAAGACCAAAGAGCCATGAGGGAGGAGTAACAAAGGCAAGGAAGAGACATAGAGGAGCTCAAGCACTCCATAAGATCTTCAAGAGGGAGAACTAGCCGCCATCACTAAGGTGGACCCGTTCTTTAATTCCCTTGTTCTTATTTTTTTGTTTTTCAAAAATTATGCTTTATGTATTGTCTATGTTTGTGTCTTTATTACATGATCATTAGTGTCTAGTGTCTATGTCTTAAAGCTATGAATGTCCTATGAATCCTTCACCTTTCTTAAATAAAAAAAATGTTTTCTGAAAAAGAAAAAGAAGTACATGAATTTCGAATTACATCTTGAAAATAATCTAATTATTTTGATGTGGTGGCAATACTTTTTGTTTTTTGAATGAATGCTTGAACAGTGCATATTTTTGATATTGTTGTTTATGAATGTTAAAATTGTTGGCTCTTGAAAGAATAATGAAAAAGGAAAAATATTATTGATAATCTGAAAAATCATAAAATTGATTCTTGAAGCAAGAAAAAGCAGTGAATATAAAGCTTGCAAAAAAAATTATATGCGAAAAAAAAGAGAAAGAAAAAGAAAAAGCAAGCAGAAAAAGCCAATAACTCTTTAAACCAAAAGGCAAGGGTAAAGAGAATCCAAGGCTTTGAGCATTAATGGATAGGAGGGCCCACAGGAATAAAATCCTGGCCTAAGTGGCTAAATCAAGCTGTCCCTAACCATGTGCTTGTGGCGTGAAGGTGTCAAGTGAAAAGCTTGAGACTGAGCGGTTAAAGTCGTGGTCCAAAGCAAAAAGAATGTGCTTAAGAGCTCTGGGCACCTCTAACTGGGGACTCTAGCAAAGCTAAGTCACAATCTGAAAAGGTTCACCCAGTTATGTGTTTGTGGCATTTATGTATCCGGTGGTAATACTGGAAAACAAAATGCTTAGGGTCACGGCCAAGACTCATAAAGTAGCTGTTCAAGAATCAACATACTAAACTAGGAGAATCAATAACACTATCTGAATTCTGAGTTCCTATAGATGCCAATCATTCTGAACTACAAAGGATAAAGTGAGATGCCAAAACTGTTCAGAAGCAGAAAGCCACTAACCCCGCTCATCTAATTGGAAATGAGCTTCATTGATATTTAGAATTCATTGTATATTCTTTTCTTTTTATCCTATTTTGTTTTTAGTTGCTTGGGGACAAACAACAATTTAAGTTTGGTGTTGTGATGAGCGGATAATTTATACCCTTTTTGGCATTATTTTTACATAGTTTTTAGTATGTTTTAGTTACTTTTTATTATATTTTTATTAGTTTTTATTCAAAAATCACATTTCTGGAATTTACTATGATTTTGTATATTTTTCTGTGATTTTAGGTATTTTCTGACTGAAATTGAGGGACCTGAGCAAAAATCTGATTCAGAGGCTGAAAAATGACTGCAGATGCTGTTGGATTCTGACCCTGCTGCATTTGAAATAGATTTTCTGGAGCTACAGAAGCCCAATTGGCAAGCTCTTAATTGAGTTGGAAAGTAGACATCCTGGGCTTTCTAGAAATATATAATAGTCCATACTTTTCCCGAGATTTGATGGCCCAAACTGGCGTTCAAAGTCAGCCTAAAACATCTTGGCGTAAAACGCCCAAACTGGCACCAGAATTGGAGTTAAACGCCCAAACTGGCACCAAAGCTAGAGTTTAACTCCAGGAACAGCCTATGCACGTGAAAGCTTCAATGCTCAGCCCAAGCACACACCAAGTGGGCCCCGGAAGTGGATTTCTGCACTATTTGCACTTAGTTACTCATTTTCTGTAAACCTAGGTTACTAGTTTAGTATAAAAACTACTTTTAGAGATATATCTTTGATCATCTTTTTTCTTTGGAACGTTTAGTTCTTAGACATTGGAGGCTGGCCTCATGGCCATGCCTAGACCTTTCACTTATGTATTTTCTACAGTGGAGTTTCTACACCCCATAGATTAAGATGTAGAGCTCTGCTATTCTTCTTGAATTAATGCAATTACAAATGTTTTTCCTTCAATTCATGCCTACTTCTTTTCCAAGATATACTCTTGTTCTTAATTCAGTTAAGTCATAATGAAGGGGTGACCCGTGACAATCACCCAATCTTCGTTACTCGCTTAGCCAAGATCGTGTGCCTGACAACCACAAAGCGATCTACATGATGTTCAATGTAGTCATTGGACGACAGCTGGAGTATTGGATATCTAATACACGGACCGAGTCTGTGAGATTAGTATCTTTGTGGTATAGGCTAGAACCATTGGAAGCATTTCTGAGATTCGGAAAGTCTAAACCTTGTCTGTGGTATTCCGAGTAGGATCTGGGAAGGGATGACTGTGACGAGCTTCAAACTTGTGAATGTTGGGCGCAGTGACAGTGTGCAAAAGGACAATGGTCCTATTCCAACGCTAGCGGGAACCGACAGATGATTAGCCGTGCAGTGACAGCACATATGGATTTGTTTTCATCCAAGAGGATCATACAGCTTGCCATGGAAGGAGGTAACGCATGGTTGGAAGAAGGCAATAGGAAAGCAGAGGTTCAGAAGCAACAAAGCATCTCCATACGCTTATCTGAAATTCCCACCAGTGAATTACATAAGTAACTTTATCTTATTTTATATTTTATTTATATTTTAATTACCAAAACTCAACCATTTGAATCCGCCTAACTGAGATTTACAAGGATGACCATAGCTTGCTTCAAGCCGACAATCTCCGTGGGATCGACCCTTACTCACGTAAGGTTTATTACTTGGATGACCTAGTGCACTTGCTGGTCAGTTACGCAGAGTTATGAAGAAGTGTTTAGATCACGTTCTCGCGTACCAAACAACCTTCCCCAGCACCTTTGAAGCACCCACTTGAGTGTTAAACTCCTCCAAATTGGACCTTGCACCACTTGTTCCTTAAACTCCATTGCCAACCAACATCCAATCTTTCACTATTTAACACTCCAAAAAGCACCTTGAGTTAATAATCCGTTTCCAAGAGAGCAAATTGGTATGGGCCTATGAAGCTCATTGAAGATATTGTTACCCATTCAACTTGTCCTTGGGTTGAAGTCACTCTTGTAAACTCTTGTGTGAATGCTTCTACTTCTTGGGTGATCACCTCTTCTTCACCACTCTTTTCTAACTCTCCACTATCTCTTTCAAACTCAAAAGTAGAAGGCTCCTCAAGATCATTGAGGGGGTCGACCAAGGTGGACAAAAAATTATTGATGATGCAATCCACTTCTTGATCAAACTCTCTCAATTCTCCATTCAGCTCTTCCATTTCACAAGTTCTACCTTCCTCCTCTTGTTGCAATTCTTGTCCTAACTCTTCTACCTCCCCTTGAGGCTCCATGTTCTCCTCCTTACTACACTCCATACTTGATTCTTCACCTTCCTCAAGGGGGATGTCTTGAGTTCTTGAGTGTAGTAGGGTCAAACGGTTCACCACTTCGGCTATGATAGCCGTAAACTGCCCTTGCTTCCTTCGAAACCCTTCTTGCTCTTGGAAGAGTGCTTGAAGGTCTTGTTCTTCTTGGGCCAAGGGTGGGAAAACTTCGTATCGAGGTGGAAGAGAAGGTTCAAAAGTTGGGAGGAAGGTTGTATATGTGGGAGGTGTGTCATGTAGGTGGGGATATTGAGGTGGTGTATAAGGGTGTAGTGGTTCATATGGTTGGTAACAAGGTGTATAAACATTTTGATCCCATGGAGGTGTATGGTGTGGTGCTTGAAGGCTTGCTGGTTGAGGGTTAGGTAGGGGGTATCTTTCATATCTTTGGATTTGGTATTCACATAGGGAAGGGGTTGGCTCGTTGTAGTATGAGGGAGGTGTTTGCCATGAGTGTTGCTCATATGCAATTGGTTCCTCCCTAAATTGGTTCTCCCACTCCATGAAGCAATTCCAATTTGAATTCATCATACCCTGCAAAACACTTACAACCAAGCTCCAAGCAACAAGGGTGATAGCTCATAGAGAATGTAGGAAATAAAAACAAAGGACATCAATAAACAAGAAAAACAAAAAACCTAAATATTAACAAAATTAACCAAATAACCAAAAAGTAAACTATTTACACTATCAACATATTCACAACAACCAAAAGTTAGCACTTAATTGCATCCCCGGCAACAGCGCCAAATTTGATAAGAGAGATATTTACCGTCGATTTAGAATCAAGAATCAATTCGTTAGTAGCATAGTCCAAACCAACGATGAATTCTCTTAATCAAATGTCAAATTCAAATTCAAAATAACCGAGAGTCTTTCAACCTCGGGTCGTTCTCCCTAGGATACAATTGGAAGTGTTGCTCTTTCGGTTGTTAAGGCAAAAAGGGGTTTTCAAGCAAGAAATGAAAGATTAAAAGAACTAAGCAATAAAAGAACTATGAGATGATCAAAATTGTGAATTAATGCACGTAAAGAGAAGATGAGATCAAAACTAGTGAAAATGTTATAAATGCAATAAAATAGCCTTGACTTGGGAATAAGAATCCAAGGAATCCTATCATCACCATAACCACAACTATGGTAATTATCATGAGTCAATCTTGCTTAGTTAACCCCAACCATCGTGGAGTAAGTCAAGCAAGTATAATTGACCTTAATCCATAAGTCCTAACCAACTTACTAAACTAGTTGATAAAAGGCTAACGTCAATGGAAACAAGAGTCAACTAACTACCCAAGAATTACCACTAAATGTCAGACATTATGACTCTAGTATCCTAGGAACTCAAACCACAAGCTAAGGTGGAAAAATCTACTCAAAATCTAGAGTTGGCATTTTTTCAAACACCTTGTGTGCATAAAAGTAAAACATGAGAAAATTGTAAAACCAACTATTAACAAGACCAAACATAAACAAGCAATCAAACATAAAGAAAGCATAAAATATTAAATTCATCAATCAAAACTTCAAGAACTCAAAATTGCAATTATAACAAAGTGCTTGAATCAAAGGAAATTAAAGTAAAGACAATGTAATTAAAGAGGAATTAAAGAGTACTTACAATTAAAGATGATCAAAATCCAAAATTAAGCTTGCTATAAAATACTACATGAAAACTACATAAATCCTAGGAGAGCTCTCTACTCTACACTACTCCTACTCCTAATTAACTATATTAAAAAATGTAAAATGTGGCCTTCTACTCTCATGCCTTCATATGAGATGTTGCCCCCTTGACATAGCTTTTGATTTCAGCATCAAGCCTTCAGAAATGGGCTAAAAAGAGCCCCAAAACGCGAGTGCACGTGCATTTTTATTTAAGGCACGCACTGGGACCTGTGCGGACGCATAGATGTGTGCGTCCGCACACTTCGCCAAATTTCCACTTGTGCGTACGCACAGAGAGTTGTGCGTACGCACACTTCGTGATGCTCTGGATTCGCTCTGCTTGGGTTCTTGTGCGTACGCACGGGTGGTTGTGCGCATGCACACATGCTAATTTCCTTCTGTGCGTACGCACGCATCCTTGTGCGTACGCACGCATGGCTGAGCTCTCCTCCTTTGTTTTCTTCATGCTTTCTTCCAATTGCATGCTTCTCTTCCATTCCCACCACGCCATTTCTACCTTTAGGACCTGAAATCACTCAACAAACATCAATGTATCGAATGAAAGGTAAATGGAATAAAATTAGTCAAAATAAGCACAAAAGAGCATGTTTTCACATTTAGGATCAAATTGGGGACAAAACACAAAAGTATGCTATTTTGGTGATTAAGTGTGAGTTTATGTGATGAAATCCATTCAAATCAAGCTAAAATATATCGAAAAATACGGACTCATCAGTGCCTACGGAAGACCTCACAGTATTTCTTATCAACTACAGGAACACAGGAAAGGACATTGGTGTCTACCCATTTTAAGAGGCTAGAGTGAACTTTGGTCGACATGCTCAGAACAACAGAATGTGCATAAAGGCTACACCTACAACTGTAAAATAAAGAGATCGTTACTACAAGAGCTCAGAAATCATTCGAAACAGGTCGGGCAGAGGCAAATAAAACCAATTAACACATTTTTTAACTCTTCTACATACAGAAAGAATTGAAATGGTGTCCCCCACTTACACCATCAGTGACGAAACCGTTGGGGGAAATATAAAGGCAACCAAACAAACAATAAAGCATCCATAACTTTCAAAAAATTCTTTAGCAAAAAATTCAGAAATCCTCAAGATGACAATCAATAGTTTCCAACAACTACAGTTCTACAAAACGGCAGAGACACAATCAAACACTTTATGTCAATCTCAAATAAGGAAGGAAGACCAAAAAAGACTTCTCAGTAAAATTTTGAAAGCAACTCCAAGAACCAAAAACAAACATACCAACACCCACGACATTTTTTCAAAAAGCCACTCAGAAATGGTCTCAAGCAAATAGGACACGAAGATTGTCAAAAAGATAAGGCACTAATCTGGATGAAAGACATCGGAGAGAGAGGCACGTCAATCAGAAAATCACGGATGATCCTCTTCGTTAAACGCAAGCCAAAATGAAAAAAGTCCTGAGAAAAGGAATCGTAAAGTAAACGACTAAAAAAAATGAGAGAATTTTTTCGGCAACAAGGAAGAAAAGTTCTTTACGAAGGAAGAAAGTAACAAAGACTTTTCAGAAATGTGAAAAAGAGAAGAAGAAGAGTGGAAGCTTTTTTATAAGAGACAAGGGGCATAATGGCTCCTTAACTCCTCTTAAAGATGTGCACGGAATTCGAGAAAACTACCGCGCCAACTTAGCCCCTCATTTAAAGGGAGGAAACGTTCAAAAGTTTAAAGAGGTCAGACATGCCGACAAAGGGTTGGTTTACTTATCCAAATAAGTAACTGCCTCCCTGAATCTCTCCTACTATCTCTATCTCCCTAAAGGATAGATCTCAGTAATTCCCAAGATAAAGGAAACGGTTACCCACCAATAAAGGTGGAACTACTCTAACAAAGATGGTTACTAACTATACTATAAATACACTGATACCCCTCAGGTATATTCACGTTCTAATCCACTAAAAACCTGCTTAAAACCCTTGCTAACTTAAGCATCGGAGTCTCTTGCAGGTACCACCCCCACCTCCTTACGAGAAACTCAGACAGACAGCACCTCGGCACTAACAAGTCAAATGCAGCCATACAAAGGGATCTAGACCCCACGTTTAGACCCAAATCAACATTTCAGGTAACTCTTGAAATAAATGTGAAGGAAAACAATTACTCTTATTCAATTTATCATCAAAATAGTGTAAAATATGAATTAGAACTCTATGAGAAGTTGAGAATACGTGAACATGGTCTCTAAATCTTCTATGTCATATATGTGAATGCTTAACCCTATTTGTGGAATCAACTATCTCTCAAATAAAGAAGGTGCAAGATATCTAAACGAGAGTCATGTTGTGAATATAAATAAAATTAATCAGTTCTGCTAGGTAGACAATGGAGATTGTGAACAATGGACTGAAATTTCGGCTCACTGAAGGTAAAAAAAAACACTCCACCCCCAATTACCCAAAAACACCATATTATCACTTCAGAAATTTTAACCATCCATATTTAATAATATTCACTACCGCAGCAGGTCTCCTCCCAAACACTCTCAGCGCCGTCGTTTTTCCCTCACCAGCCACCCTCGTCAACGTCGCTACCTCCCTCACTAGCCAGCCCCAGTGCCGTCGCTGCATCCATCACGAGCCAGCCTCAGCGCCGTCGTTGCTTTCCTCAGTAGCCACCCTCATTGGTGTCGCTCGCTCCCTTGCCAGACACTCTTACCGATATCGAGTTTCTTCTCCCTCTTTTATAAGCAAATTAATCTGAAAAGTATGAAAAGCATTGCAAAGATAATAGGAATAGTTTGCTATATGAGTGGAGCATTAACCATGGCTCTGGTGAAAGAACATAAGCTCTTAAAATTGGACTACTTTCCTTGTAATGCTACCAAAAGTATCCTCACTGCTGCTAATGACACGTGGCTTTTTAGCTGCCTATTGCTCTTAGCAAGTAGTGTTTTCTGGTCTTCTTGAATGATCATGTAGGTAATTAAATCTCTAATCGTTATTAATTACTGTACATGAATGAAAATGGGACTTATTATAGCTTGAAACCAACACAAACAAATAGGTACCAATTTCTTTAAGCTGCCCAGACCATTTGTTATCAACTTTTTGGATGTGTTTATTTGTGACGGTTCAATCAGCCATATTTGCACTAGTCTATGAACATGATCTAAAACCATGGAGTTTGCATTATGGCCCAGAATTTTCATGCCTTCTATATGCGGTAAGTCACACCATAACATCCATAGACCTTACTAATATATGGAGGATGTTCATTTTGCCATGTATGCAGTTGGTTCTTTTATATGAGATGTGCATGTTTATTTGATTTAGTACCATTACTCTATTACTTGAATTGTTGGCTTCGACATGCGCATGCTCTGCATGTTTCTTTTGTTATGTGCTTTGGAATTGATTTAGTTTAATTATGGTTGAATAGAAATTGAGTTTGATTTGAGTAATTTAAACCGGATGCACGGATAATATTTTGGTCAATGAGTTGGTTGTTACTGAAGCACTAAGGAGGATGTTCATTTTATCTTGTATGTGGATGTTCATTTTACCTTGTATGTGGATGTTTGTCTAGTTTATGTCACTGGTCTTTTGCCTGATTTCCTGTGTGGTTTGGGAGTTAATTAAACAATTAGTTAAAACTTAGTTTAATTGTGCTTGAATTTTACCTAATTAAATTTGGTACAATAGTATGAATTCAGTATATTTTTCTAATTATAATGTGTGGTTATTCTATTACTCATTGGATGTTTGATTTCGAATTACACTGTAAGTTTCACTTGTGTGTTTGTATGGAGGTTGGACCTTGTATGAGTGAGGTGTGGTAATACCAAACTTAGTGTGGCCCAATCAATGTGAAACTAGGTTAAGTACCCAAGAAATGCAAGCATTCTGTTGGTGTAGAAACATCAAACTTAATCCATGAAACATATACACAACTTTAAACAGAATAATAAAGAAGAATGAAAAGAAATTACCAAACGTTGGGTTGCCTCCCAACAAGCGCTTCTTTAACGTCACTAGCTTGACGGTTGTTCCTTGCTAAGGTGGAGGTGCTTCACCTCTTCCCCTCTCACTTTGAATCTCCTCCTGGTGTCTTCATAGAATAGCTCAAGATGCTCAAGAGAGAGAACTTTACTCATTGTATATGGCAACTAGGGGTGGTGAGATAACACCACTTTATTCCCGGGTAAAACGTCTTCAGTAGGAATTTTCTTGTTCCTCCACCCTCTAGGCACTTTCTTCTTGGGGGCTTTCTCTTTATTTGATGCACACCCAACACTAAATTTAAGGTTGATGTCAGGGGTTTGTTGATTGTAAAGGGAGACTTTGGTCGCAAGTTCCTGCTGGTTTTAATTGGAATTCCAACTTGCTGTACCACCTCCTTTTCTTCCTTTCTTTCTATGCATGAAAGAGGAGCCTCTGAGAGTGATTCACCAGGTTCTTCTTTCAAGCTTGGATCCTTGGCGGACTCCTTGCCTTCTCTCACGCTCGGCGGCCCAAAACACCCTAGAAGTGAATTTTTGGGCCTTTGACAAATTATCTCTAATACAAGTCTAGATTAAATATAATTATAACACTCAAATGCAACAATTAAGGCCTACACCTAGTTATTCACATCATTAGAAGTCTTAATTACATCCAGAACATTGAAAATTCTAGAAGATTAGTTATTAATTCTTTTTAGAAACATAAGGAATTTAGTTTGTTTAGAATTTGAATTGAATTATTGTTTTGACTTTGAAATTGAAGTCAGTAAGTAGTACCTTATCTTTCTCTCTGAAAGATAAGATTAGTTTAGTTTGAAATTTGAATTCTAGAATTATGATATAAATAAGTGAACCTAGTTCACAGAGAGATCATCGAGCTCCTTCGTAAACTCTTCTTGTTTTTCTTTCACTTTTTCATGGGTAACTAATCCTTTGTGAAAGGGTTAGGAGCTCTATTTATGTTTTTTATGTGTTATTAATCTATGTTTATTTTATTTTGAAGTTTTGTATTGATGTATTTCATGATTGAGTTATTCATTCTTCATTCGAATTAGTGGTATCGAAAGATATGCTAATCTCTTTTGAATTTTTTTTTATTATAATTAGAAATTTTGATATTTGAATTAAAGTTTGAAAACTCTTTCACATGGCTCTTTGAATTCTCGGCTAGGAATAGTGGTTCAATTAGTGTGTGACACATACATGATTTTCAATCACTCTAATTTTGAATAAGTGACATATAATTCGGATTAGAACAACTTCTAAAAATTGTGTTTTCAATTAAGATTTAACTGGACAAGACTAGCTTGAATAGGTGACGTATAATTCGTCCTAAGGACTACTTTTAAATTTTATTTGAATCTAAAATCAGTTTTTGTACTTAATCTCTTGATTAATTAATTGTCGACTAATTAATGTTTAAGAAACTGAGGAACTAAGGAATTAGAAATCAGTTATTAAAAGTTTTTTTCATGAAAGATCTTTGCAAACTTTCAGATAAGTAAACAAGGTTTGATTTTTTTAAAAACATAAACATCTCTGAAGCCCTACTTAACTCTCACCATCATTATCTTCTCTCAAATCATTATTCAAGCTCATTGTCCGTGCATTCAAGCATTCAAGATTCTCGGAACTCTCAGCAAGATACACACTTGTCCTCCTCATCAATAAGGTTTTATTAATCTAATTAGGCTTTTAATCTAATATTTTCTTATTCAATTTTTTAATCCTCGTGAAAACAATATTCGCTCACTGTGGTATTATTTAAACGATCCAGCGCACTTGCTAGTATCCGTGAGTTTCAATATTCGCTCATCAAAATCCAATAGATCAAATAAAAAAAATTGTCTATAGAAACCTAGCAAATTTAAATGGTAAAGATTAATTTGGAGCTTATTTTTTTTTAATCTAAGTTAAAATATATACTACTAGTAAAAGTGACTAATCATGAGCAATATTAGAAATAAAAGCCTTAATTCTTTTGATGTTATATAATTAATAAAATTTATTATTTTTTATCAATATTTTATATTTTAAATATTTTAAATTTTAAACACTAAATTTTAAATTCTAATAATATAAAATTAAAATATTAACGAAAAATATTGATCAATATTAATGAAAGGTGTTGTTTTCGTCAAACTTTGTAACCCACCTATGCATCCAATTTGATTTAGCATACATTGAAGGAATGCTTTGCTCATGTTATTTGCAATCGTATTTCGTGATAAAAGAATTGATATTTGTATATTTTTTTAGACACTTTAATTTTTTTCTTAGAAAAAGAAATTTTTTTACAAGAGATTAATAATTTACACAATAAAAATAAAAAAAAAGTTTAATTTTGACTATGCATCGTTATATAATATTTTATGCTGTGATCCAATTACATTTATGTTAAATGATTATTTCATATTTAATATAAAATATAATTATTTTTACTCACATAATATTTAATATATTAAAATTAATTTAAAAAAAGATACATCTATGATAATATATATAAAGCGGATAGGAGAGTTTGGTATCTAATTCTGTTTTCTTATTTTACCCGTATCTTTATAAATTAAAACTACGTACTCAGTCACGTGACAAAGGATTTGATGGTCTCAAAACGTTTGGATTATTAAATGGTCCCATAACAAAATATATTTTTTAAGTTTTTTAATAACTGCTAAATGGTCTCTATTTTATTTTAATTATAAATTAGTCCTTTATATATTATTTAATTATAAAATCTATTTTTTATTTTATAAATTATTATTTTATCATTCATCCATCATGTTTGTTAATAATCAAGAGGAGAAACAATATCTTCCATTAATCGTAATAAATATTTTGCAATCTTAATCGATCATAATTTTATCATTGATTCAGTCACATATGTATTGGGTTGGAAAAATCGTATTTTTTAGAAATTCAATCGATTGAATTTTGCAAGGCATGTGTGTTTTTGTTATTCAATCAATTGGTCATATTACCTAATCCATTGAAATCATCAAAGCAATCTAAGTTTAGTTAATTCAATCGATTGGTTCTGTTACACAGCTACAAAAGAATAAGTCATATTTAACAAGAATTTTTTCTCATTATAAATTAAAAAAAAAACTATTATTCTTGTGTACTCTTGGGTACTGTCCTATGTACTGGAAAATATGATAATGGTTGCCATTGTCTATTGCCAATGTTAAGGCATATGGTCCATGGTCCTTGCGGAACACTTAATCAATCTTCACCAAGTATGAAAAATGGTCAATGTAAACGCAACTACCCAAAAAGAGTTCGTAACAGAGACACAACAAGGTGATGACTCATATCGTCAATATAGGAGGAGATTTGATGCTCCAATCCCTATAAACCAAAATATCATATAAATAAAGTTATGTTAATTTTGAAATGATGAAAAAAAATATTTATCTGATAAATTTGAAGGGTAAATGATATATTAACACCAATATTAAAATATGATATAAATAAAGTCACGTCAATATTAAAATAAAAAAGTGATCTAATCAATTTAAAAAGTAAACAATATATTTAGGAAAAAATAAAATTAATTACTTAAAAATAATAGAAAAGAACGTGCCTGTTGAGCCGCTAGTAATAAAATAAAATATTTATATACTTAATTGTATTTATTAGATTATAAATAAAGATAAAAAATCTAAGATGATAAATTAAAAAATAATTAAAACTGTACGAGATGTCTCTGGTACGGTTTGAAGGGTGGATCGGGAACCCGCGGACAGAGCTGGAGCCGGGTCGCTTGACTGGAACAATGGGGGTGGTACCTGCAAAGACACTCCGACGCTCAAGTCAGAATGGATCTAAGAGGTAGAAAGTGTGAGGAATGAATGAATACCTGGAGGGGCCTGAGTCCTCTATTTATAGGCGGTGGAGGATATCTTATCTTATCTTATTTGACTAAGATAAAGGGGGCGTTTGAATTCGAAAGTCGGTTAGGAGTCTAAGAATGCCGTTTTCGGGCCTTCTAGAAGTGAGGAACGGGTCGGACCCGGGGAACCGGTGTTGGGTTCGGTCTTGGATCCGGGATGTTGGGCCGGATCCGTAACAGTTGCCCCCGCAGCGGGGGAGCGAACAAGGTCGGTCCGTCGCTTGAGAGGCGCGATGTCTGTCCGTGAGCTTCGGTTCGTCTCGGGAGTTCGTTTGTTTTCTGGAGGGAGGTCGGTGCCTTGGTTCCGGTTTCGCTGGGGGGCTCGTCTGACCGTTTTTTTGGTTTGACGAGACTCCTCCGCTTCTGCTGTGTCTGTTGCGTTCTTCGATGCTTTATCAGTTTCTTTTTTCGAGGGAGGGTCATTAAATGTGAAGGGACGTTTTCCCTTTTGTGCCCCTACTAGCTTTAACTGTGCCTAGGGGTAATTGTGTCAGTTTACCCCTTTCTTTGAAACCGTTTTGGATTTTTATTTTAGTTCCCTCGCTCACTTCCCTTTCCTTTTCCTTTTGCCATTCTCTTCTGAAGAATCTCTCTCTGAACAGAAAGTCCCTTCCTTTTTTCATTTTTGGTTTTTGCTTGCTGCTCCTGCTTTTCAAGCTTCCTCAAGTGTTCTTCCTGCATTTCCAGGTTAGCGCATTTCGTCTATTCTTTTCCTGTTATTTTGTGAATGCTGCTCTGTTTTTTGCCATGCATTGTTCTGCCTGTTTTTAGTTTTGCGTTGAACTAGTCTCTTTTGGGGGGGGAGGTTTGTTTGAGTTTTTGGAGGGGTCGAGCACCGCCGTATTCGTTCGGTGATGGCGGTGTACCGCCGTGTTGGTTTGGTAGTGGTGTGTAGGTTTCTGTCTTGCTTCTGTCTAGAGTTAGCAGGCTGATGGTGGTGCTCCTCCCTGTTTTAGGTATGCAACGGCGGAGAAATGAGGGTGTGAGGGCTCCAGTAGCCCCTTCCAGGGGCGTTCCCAATCGTTATGGTTGGGTGACTAGTGATGTATGGGGCGTTCCGTCGCGGATGACGGAGGGCGACCTTCAACGGCTCCGTGATCAGGGGGCCATCTGTGGCGGTGGTGATGAGGAGGGGCGGTATGAGCTCGTCCTCCCGGATGCCGACGAGCGCGTTTGCTATTTGAATCTGCATTCTCCCACCGTTCCGGATTGGATGTGGGTTTACGAGTCGATGTTCACTCGGCTTGGCGTGCGACTTCCCTTCTCACCGTTTGTTCAGGATCTGTTGAGTCGGTGTTCCGTGGCGCCGTCTCAACTTCACCCGAACAGCTGGGCTGCTGTGCGGTCGTTTGAGTTGGTGTGCCGGTATCTCGACCTTCCGGCTTTCGTTCCTGTTTTTCTTTTTCTTTTCTTATGCACTCTTCCGACTAAGGAGGGGAAGCATAAGAAGGGGTATATGTCCTTCCGGGCTCAGCCTCATCGCCGTATCTTTGGCTTATTTGAGGATTCTTTTCATGGCTTTAAATGGGAGTATTTTAAGGTGCGTCCCGTCCAGGGGCACCATCCCTTCTGGCTGTCACCGGAGGGTGTTCGTCGGTTTCCGACATACTGGAATTTCCAGGCTGGCCCGTCGGTTTTAACTAAGTTCACCTATAATGGCTTGTCCCAGGAGGATAAGGACGTTGCCAATATTTTGTGGTATTTATTTGGTGAGCGTCCGTTGAATCCTCGGGACGTTATGGGGGATCCCGAGGCTTGTCGGGCGTATATCGGTGTGTGCTTTGTCTTCTTTTCCCGATTTCGTATGTTATATTCTTGCTTGCTTTTTGTAATCTTTTTTCTTTTTTATTTCTTTCAGTTGAGATGGCTGGTGGGCTGACTTCTCTGGCTAGGTTGAAGGCGGCGATGGGTCGGGAGGAGGGATCCTCGTCTCCTTCGACCCCTGTATCCAATCCTGCCGTGGAATCTCAACCGGTTTCCCAGGAGGTGATTTCTTCGGCTGCTCGGGCAGAGGTTCAAGTTTCCCCTGGCCATGTGAACTCTCCTGAGGTTGTGGTAGTGTCGGCTGCTGAGGCTTCTCGGAAGAGAAAGAGGCCCGAGGACCCGAGCAGCGAGACTTTTGAGGAAGGTTTGGTGCCGAGTGTGATGGATCGTCGTTTTGATGCTCCGGGGTTTATTGATCAGCATTTGATGCCTGGTACGGAGCCTTATTTTGATGGCTGTGATGTCTCGTTCCAGGCCAAGTCGATGTATCGTGCTCTCCTTCGCTCCGCTGTTGTTGTTCGGAAGGCTGAGCCTGTGATGGCTCAGGTTGGTTTGTTGGATAAAAAGCTTCGCCAATCTCAGGTTGAGGTGGCTAAGTTGAAAGAGGAGCTCGATGCTGCCGAGATTGCGAGGGGGAAGGCGGTGAAGTCTTCTGAGGAAGCTGGGGCGGAGATTCTCCGGCTTTCCGAGGTTGAGACTTCACTTCTTTCTCAGCTGGGCGAGGAGCGGCGTAAGGCTTCTGATGCGGGTTCCCGGGCTGCCGTACTTCTTGGTGAGATGGAGGCTCTGACTGCCGAGGTTGCTATATTGAAGAGGGAGAAAACTGAACTGTTGGCCGATGCTAAGGATGCAATTGCTGCTACTGAGGAGACGATGAAGGCGCAGGCCCTGGTGCTTGCTCCGGGAGTGGATGTGTCCGTGATGGGCGCATTCAAGACCGTTCGTGATGGCCGGATAGTCGACCTTGAGTAGCTTTATCTTTGTAATCTTTTGTTCTCCCGCTTTTTTAGACTTACTTTGTTTTTGGATACATTTGGTTTGGCCGTGGGCCGTGTAACCGTGACTCCGTAACTTTGGTTTGTCGTTTTAACAATTTTTTGAGCCGTTCGGGCTCTTTTCGTATGTTCCGTTTAAAAGCTATTCCGTTTAATTAATCTTTTTCCCGTATTTGGGATGAGTGGACCGTCGTGTGGTCGGGTTTATATGGATATCCGCGGGTTGGGCTTGGAGGGTGATCGGTCCTCCAGTCGTGGCCGTGTTTTTGTTCCGTATTTGGGACATTGTGTGAGTAAAAATAAAGAATTTAGGGATAGCTTTGTAATGCGATTTTATTGATGGGTGGGCCTCGTTAAAACCCTCCGTTGTTGGCGGGAAAGAGTACCCGAGTTTGATACATAGGCGTAGTTTTTGAAATGTAAATGTAATTTGCAAATAAGTAAAGCGAAAGCGTAAAAGGAAATGGGGGAGGGGGAAATGGAGACCTGGGTTGGTTTTAGGAGTAGTATCGCCGTAAGTTGGCGGCGTTCCACGTTCTCGGGACTTCGTTACCGTTAAGCCGTTCGAGCTTGTAGGCTCCTTTCCCGATTGCAGCTTTGATTCTATATGGTCCCTCCCAGTTGGGGGCGAGTTTTCCTTCTCCCGGGGTTGGGGGACCGATGTCGTTTCGCCGTAGGACGAGGTCGTCAGTTGTGAACTCTCGCCGAATGACTCCGTGGTTGTATCTTAGGCTGATTCTTTGTTTTAGGGCTAGCTCTCTGAGGTGGGCTATGCTTCTTATTTCGCCAGTGAGGTCTCGTTCTGCTTCTTCGTCGTTGCCTCCGATTGTTCTTCGCGGGCTTGGGTCACCGATTTCGACTGGGATGATAGCTTCCGTGCCGTAGGTTAATCGTAAGGGGGTTTCCCCGGTAGCTGTCTGTGGGGTCGTGCGGTACGACCATAAGACCGATCCGAGTTCGTCTGCCCATAGTCCTTTGGCTTCGTCGAGTCGTTTCTTGAGGCCTTTGACTATTATTTTGTTTGCTGATTCCATTTGTCCGTTTGTTTGGGGGTGTTCTACCGAGCTAAAGCGGTGGGATATGCGTAGCCCGTTTAGGAATTCCTTGAATTTGGTGTCGGCGAACTGGGTTCCGTTGTCCGAGATGATGATCTCGGGGATCCCGAATCGGGTGATGATTTGTCGCCAAAGGAATTTTCGACATTGGGTCGCCGTGATAGAGGCTAGCGGCTCGGCCTCGATCCATTTGGTGAAATAGTCTATGGCGACGATGAGATATCGGAGTTGGCCTGGTGCCGTGGGAAAAGGTCCGACAAGGTCGATCCCCCAGGTGCCGAATGGCCGTTCTGCTGATATGATGCTGAGCTGATGTGGGGCGGCTTGGTGGATGTTAGCGTGTCGTTGACATTTATCGCAGTTTTTCACTAGTTGCATGGAGTCCCGGATGATCGTGGGCCAGAAGTAGCCGGCGCGGATGACTTTTTGGGCAAGGGTTTTACCTCCGACGTGGTGGCCGC
The DNA here is from genome assembly GCF_059453495.1 of Arachis ipaensis. NCBI lineage: Eukaryota > Viridiplantae > Streptophyta > Magnoliopsida > Fabales > Fabaceae > Arachis > Arachis ipaensis. The sequence goes on from NC_142444.1 coordinate 59,528,341, forward strand.
AACAGCCTTCGTGGATTTCGCGTAGTATGTATTCCGTGCTCCCAGGCTCGACGCATTTGAGCAGGGGTTGCGAGAATCCGCGTTTGTATAGTTGTCCTGCGACGACCGTATAACCGGCGGCCTCCCTTTTTATTCGTTTTCCCTCTTTAGGGTCTTCGGGCAGTTCCCTGTTGAGGAGGTATTGTAGGATGGGGTGGGTCCATGACTTGTGGTGGGAGTGTGTTAGGTGGGTGTCGGCTGTTAAGGATACGGACGGCGTTTTGACGACTTCCTGAATTAGCGATTTGTTGCCGTGTCCTGGTTTGGTGCTAGCAAGTTTGGAGAGGAGGTCGGCTCTGGCGTTTCTTTCCCTGGGGACGTGCTGTATGATTATCTGGTCGAATTCTTCTTTTAGTTTGTTGACCTTGGCGAGGTATTGTTGTAGTAGGGGATCTCGCGTTTGGTAGTCTCCGTTGATTTGGGAACTGACTACTTGCGAATCCGTGTTGACCTCCAGGATTTTTGCCCCGACTTCGCTGGCCAGGGTTAGGCCTGCCAGGAGGGCCTCGTATTCTGCTTGGTTGTTTGAGACCGGGAAGTCGTATCTGACTGATTGTTCGATCACGACGCCGTTTTGGCTTTCCAGAATGACTCCGGCGCCTCCGGAAGTGACGTTCGAGGAGCCGTCGACGTGTAGTTTCCATGCCTCGGGAGGGATGTTTCCTGGGGTCATTTCTGCGATGAAGTCGGCCATGGCCTGTGCTTTGATTGCGTATCGGGGTTCGAACTTGATGTCGAATTGGGATAGTTCGACGGTCCATGCTAGCATTCTACCCGCTAGGTCGGGCTTCTGTAGTACCTGTTTGACTGCTTGGTCGGTTCGAACCGTTATGCGGTGGGCTTGAAAATATTGCCGCAGGCGTCGGGACGCCGTGAGGAGGGCAAAGGCTAGTTTTTCTAGGCGCGAGTAGCGGGTTTCTGCGTCTTGTAGGACTTTGCTTGTGAAGTATATAGGTTTTTGCTCCTTTTTCTTGTTTTCTCGGATGAGTGCTGCCGCGAGTGTTTCTTCCGTTATGGAGAGGTATAAGTATAGGGTTTCCCCTGTTTGGGGTTTGGCGAGGATTGGTGGTTCCGCCAGGGTTTTCTTGAAGTGTTGGAATGCCATTTCGCACTCTTCTTTCCATACGAAGGGGGCTCCTTTCTTCATTAGTTTGAAGAAGGGGATTGCTTTTTGGGCTGATGCTCCGAGAAAGCGAGATAGGGCTGTCAGTCGACCGGTGAGCTTCTGAACGTCGCGTAGGTTTTTTGGGCTCGTCGTCTCGAGAACGGCGCGGCATTTCTCCGGGTTGGCTTCAACTCCGCGTTGTGTGATCATGAAGCCGAGGAACTTTCCTGCCTCCATTCCGAAGGCGCACTTTGTTGGGTTGAGTCGCATTTGGTGTCTCCTTAGGGTGTCCGTTACGGCCTTGAGGTCGCTGATGAGTTGTTCGTCGGAGTCAGTTTTGGCGAGCATGTCGTCTATGTAGACTTCTAGTTTGGTTCCGGATAGGTTCTGGAATATTTTGTTGACGAGCCGTTGGTATGTTGCTCCGGCGTTTTTTAAACCGAAGGGCATGACTGTGTAGCAGTACGTGCCGTCGGGGGTAATGAACGCCGTTTTTTCTTCGTCGGGTCGGTGCATGGGTATCTGATTGTAGGCGGAGTACGCGTCCATAAAGCTGAGGTATCGATGTCCGGATGCGGAGTCCACTAGTCCGTCGATGTTCGGTAGGGGAAAGGCGTCTTTGGGGCAGGCTTTGTTGAGGTCCGTATAGTCGACGCACATTCGCCATTTTCCGTTGGATTTCTTTACAAGTACGACGTTTGCTAACCAGGTTGTGTAGGGAAGTTCTCGGATGAAGTTTGCTTCGAGCAAGGCTTGTACTTGTCTTTTGACTTCGGCCGCTCGGTCTGCTGACATTTTTCTTCTTCTTTGTGCTACGGGTTTGGCTTTGGGGTTCACGGCTAGTCGGTGGGACATGAAGTCAGGATCTATCCCCGGCATGTCGGCTGGAGTGAAAGCGAACAGGTCTCTGTTTTGTTTTAAAAATTGGGAAAGGTCTTCTTTCAGGTCGTAAGGGAGGTTCCTGTTGATGAAGGTGTATTCGTCCTTGGTCTGTCCTATTTGTAGTTTCTCCATGTCGCCTTCTGGTTCGGGTCTAGGTTGGCCGTCTTGTCGGGCATCTAGGTCGGCCAGGAATATCCCGGCTGCGTCGCGGGATTTTTTCCGTAAAGCCAGGCTGGTGTTGTCGCATTCTGCCGCGATTTCCCGATCTCCGTGGATGGTCCCGATGGAGTCGTCCTCCGCTACGAACTTCATAAGGAGGTATTTGGTAAAGATGATTGCCGAAAAGTCATTGATCGTCTTTCTTCCGAGGATGACGTTGTAGGCAGTGGAGTCTTTTAGGACCACGAATTCGGCTATGAGTGTCCTCCTCTTGTCACCGGTTCCTATGGTGAGGGGGAGTGTGATGGAGCCTTCCGGTTTGAGGAAGTTGTCTCCGAGTCCCGTGATGCCGTTGCGGTGCGTTTGGAGATTTTCGTCGCGGAGCCCAAGCTTGTCGAAGGCCCCTCGAAAGAGGATGTTGGAATCTGCGCCGGTGTCTACTAGTATTCTTCAGACTAGCCCGGTTCCGATCTTCGCCGAGATCACGAAGGGTGCGTCTTCGGCTGCGGTGCCGTGCTGGCAGTCCTCGGGTAGGAAGGTTATTGCTTTGTTGGACACGGGAGTTGGGGCTTGGTTTGTGACGGCCATTACCTGAAGGTCCTTTTTTATCCTGGATTTAGACTTGCATGGTGCATCTTTGCCCGTGATGACGTTTACTATGATGGTCGGGTCTTCTTCTGGACTTTCTCTTGGGGGTCGCTTTTGGGTTCTCGGATTACGTCCTTCTCTCTCCGGTGACCTGTCTCTCTCCGCGCGTCTTGGTTCTCTGATGATTTTGGTAAATTCTGGGAGTTTGCCGTCTCGTATGGCTTGTTCAAGGGCGTCTTTAAGGTCGAAACAATCCTGCGTTTTGTGACCGTAGCCTCGGTGGTATTCGCAGTAGAGGGTTTTGTTGCCTCCTGTCCTTTCCTTGAGTTGGCGGGCTTTTGGAATGATGCCTCGGTCCGCTATTTGGTGGTATATCTCGGTGATTGGTGCGGTTAGGGGTGTGTAATTGGAGAATTTGCCTATTCTCGGTGTCCGGTTAGTCGGTCTCGGGTGGTCTCGTTGATTCTCTTTGGGTGTTGCGTTATGGTGAGAAGCCGAATTGCCGCGTTGGTTGTTGCCGTGCTGCCGCTTGTTGGCCGCGACGACTTGGCTGACCTCTTCGTCGTTGATGTAGTCTTTGGCGACGTTCTGGATCTCATGCATGGTCCATACCGGTCTGGTGGTGAGGTGTTTGCGAAAATCTTCGTTCATTAGCCCATTGGTCAGGCAAAGGCTTGCGACGGAATCCGTGAGTCCGTCGATCGTTAGGCATTCGTCGTTGAAGCGGTCGAGGTATTTTCTTGTGGATTCTTCTTGTTTTTGCGTGACCCCTAGTAAGCTGATGGGGTGTTTGGCTTTGGTGATCCTAGTAGTGAACTGGGCCATGAACTTTCGTGTAATATCGTGGAAGCTGGCTATGGATCCGTTCGGGAGGGCATTGAACCATTTGATCGCTGGCCCGGCGAGGGTTACCGGGAAGGCTCTGCATCGGACCGCGTCGGCCGCTCCTTCTAGGTTCATTCTGGCCTCAAAAGCCGTTAGATGTTCTTGGGGATCTTTAGTTCCGTCGTACTTCACGTCGGTAGGTTTGTCGAAGCCTTTGGGGAGTTTTGCCCTTAGGATTCTTTCTGTGAAGGGTGTAGCTCCCATTATTGTATGGTCGTTTCTCGTGCGTTTGGTGTTTCGGTCTCTCCGATCTTCGTCCGAGTGATGTTGATTACTCAGATCTTGAGAAGCGCTGCGGTTATGTTTCTTATTGTATCGCCGTTCTGGCGATTTTCCGTGTCTGTGATCGCGTGATGAGCTGCGACCGTCTCTTCTGTCGTGTCGTCGGGTTGGCGACCTACCGCGGCGAGATCTTGATCTGGAGGTTGCATGGCTTCCGTGCTCGTCGTTGTGCTTTCCTTTATTGGTTATCTTGCCTTCGAGTTCCTGAACTCGGAGGCAGAGATCTTGGATGATCTGTGCTGCTTTGTCGCTGGCTTTCTCAGGGTGTCGACGGTCCGTGATGTCGCGATCGTTCGCGTTTTGGATAGCGCTCGCTATTCTTGCTTGGTTCGTGACTTCACGGTGCTCGGGGGTTGGATTAATCGGTTGAGAATCATCCTGGCTTGAGGGGGTTTCCTCTAGGACGTCCCCCATTGGGCCCAGCTGGCGCAGATTCCCCACAGACGGCGCCAATGTACGAGATGTCTCTGGTACGGTTTGAAGGGTGGATCGGGAACTCGCGGACAGAGTTGGAGCCGGGTCGCTTGACTGGAACAATGGGGGTGGTACCTGCAAAGACACTCCGACGCTCAAGTCAGAATGGATCTAAGAGGTAGAAAGTGTGAGGAATGAATGAATACCTGGAGGGGCCTGAGTCCTCTATTTATAGGCGGTGGAGGATATCTTATCTTATCTTATTTGACTAAGATAAAGGGGGCGTTTGAATTCGAAAGTCGGTTAGGAGTCTAAGAATGCCGTTTTCGGGCCTTCTAGAAGTGAGGAACGGGTCGGACCCGGGGAACCGGTGTTGGGTTCGGTCTTGGATCCGGGATGTTGGGCCGGATCCGTAACAAAAACCATTTAAATATAATTCTAATGAACTACTTATCTGTTTTATTAATTGTTATAACTCAAATACTATTTTTATATATTTTAATCTACGTCTAATAAAATAAACCAAAAATAAAACAAATAAAAAAAATTGTAATTTTCCATTAGTGGGTTTTTGGTGGTCCGTGGTTTGTAGTTGGATTTGGTGCTTGTTTGAAAAGAGGAAGGGAAGTAATGTAATAATGGGCATAGGCCCAAAAGGCCTTGAAAAACCCTAATTCTCTTTAGCAACATAGCTTATTAACTTCGGAAAATCAGCTGCCCCCTTCTCTATTAGAACTTAGGGTTTCAACACTGCACTCTTTCCGCACGCTTAGGGTCGCCAAGCCTCAAACAAACATGGCTGACAAAGCGGTTACCATCAGAACAAGGAAGTTTATGACTAACAGGCTCCTCTCCAGAAAGCAATTCGTGAGTTCGTTCACCATTCTCACTTTCGCGCTGTTTTTATGGCTTTATCATGGACTTTAAGTATATAGATTTTGGAATAATTGGGATCTGATAACGATCGATGAATTGTGCGTTAGATAGGGTTTTATTAATAATAATGTAGCTGAGCCTCGTTTTCTCTTTAATTGTGTGGTTGTAGGTCATTGATGTTCTTCATCCAGGAAGGGCAAACGTTTCTAAGGTACATTCTGTTTGTGATCTCAAAACTTCAGATTTAATTGATTTTTGTCAGGTAGTTATTAGTTGGACAATTATGGTGTTTAGGGTTTTTAATTTGTTGTGTTTGGAATATGAAGGCTGAGCTTAAGGAGAAGCTTGCTAGGATCTATGATGTTAAGGACCCCAACACCGTGTTTGTGTTCAAGTTCCGCACCCATTTCGGAGGGGGCAAATCAACTGGTTTTGGTTTGATTTATGACACTGTTGAGAATGCTAAGAAGTATGAGCCTAAGTACAGACTTATTAGGGTAAGATAACTCGATTTTTTGTTCATCTAATGTGATTTTTGTTTGTGAGTGTAATTGCTATGGAATGAGAAACACTTCCATCCAATTACGATGTGTCTTTCAGTCCTTGTAAATGGTAAGACTGGTAAGCTAGTGCTTACTAATATTAATTGTGATTGGATGGCCTCTATGTATAATAATATAGTACTTCTTCAATTCATGTCAACACTTTTATTTTCAGATTGGAGTGGCATGGGGTGAAAATATGTTGATCTTTATTGTTGCTCCATAATGTGACTTGAAATTGTATACTGTTATGATCAATGAGCAATAACATTAGAGATGTTCCAAGAAGATTAATTTGAATGCTTGTGCATATTAGAATTCATTAGTTTTCAGATGAAATCATTAGCTCTTTTTAATTACTTCCATAATTTGTTCTGCTGGATTACTTATCCCTTTTGTGTATTAGAATTACGTTAAGATATTTTTCACAAGAACCTACCCTGTATGCAAACAATACCCCACATACTATTTTTGCACTTAAGAATTATTGAACCTGTGAATTCTGTAGCTGAATCTTACCATGCTCATGTCTTGTTATGCATCCGTTAGTTCATTTTTGTCTTCGGGAATCAGAACATTTCTTCTTTAAAATCTGTGCTTTGTTCATACTATTTTTGCACTTAAGAATTATTGAACCTGTGAATTCTGTAGCTGAATCTTACCATGCTCATGTCTTGTTATGCATCCGTTAGTTCATTTTTGTCTTCGGGAATCAGAACATTTCTTCTTTAAAATCTGTGCTTTGTTTTTGCATAATCCTTCACTATTCCTCTTTGTCATTTGCAGAATGGACTTGATACTAAGGTTGAAAAGTCAAGGAAGCAAATGAAGGAAAGAAAGAACAGGGCAAAGAAGATCCGTGGAGTAAAGAAGGTAAATAGTTGGCAAAAATCAATTCTTTTGTTATTGATAATCGTTCATCTTGTATTGCTCTTGTTTAGTAAAAGTAGTAACCTCAGTCGTTTTTAATATTTTCAGACCAAGGCTTCTGATGCTGCCAAGGCTGGAAAGAAGAAATGAGTTTTCAAATATCCCGGTTCTGCTTTTAAGATTCTTGTGGTGTTGGAATTTTGTAATGGCTATTTTATTTTATAGATTCCTAGATTGAGATGTTTCCGTAAATGCCCTTATCTTTTTGGCTCTTAAATTATTAATGTTCTGTTACAACTTAAGATTGAGGAGAATTCAGTTGATAACTTAAGGCTGTTTTCAAATGTTTGCTAGACTGTGATTATGAATTCCTATGGTGCTTGAAAATTTGACGGATCAATCACTTATTTTATAGGATTTTTATATGCGGTAAATAAATCATTTATGATCATAAAATGTTGTGATGTTTTAAAAAGAAAATAAACTTCTATTTTTCTTTTGGATACGCATTTATTTTTGTGAAGAAGAATGTCAAATTGAAATTAGCTTTTGCGTATGCAAGTATGGTTCATATGTGTACGTTAGCAGGTTCTAAAACCTAGATTATTTGTCAATAATTGAGAACATAACAAGATATCTTTATTGAAAGAATTTTAGTTAGTATTCATCAGTATAGATACTACCATTTTTAAAAAAATTATCTTTTAAAAAGTTCTAAAATGTTTTTGTAAGTTATTTTTTAAATATAAAAGTTTTACCTACTATGACATCTTATGAGACATATTTTAGTCAGTAGTACAGAAGTCTCAGGCACATAGGGGACAAATATTTTAGCCACTAGTGATCGGGTGGGCTACCTTAATCTGGGCCTAAATTGAGTGAGCTCCATCCGATTATGTTTTTGTTTTTATTATTTTTTTGGTGACTTGATTATGTTTTTGTTTAACATAATAGTAAATATTTATAGTTAGTAAAAATAAATTTTAAATAGTTTAATTTGATTTAATTTAATAATTTTTAAAAGTAATAAATTAAATACTATTATTTAAGATATATTAACACTAATATAGAATTAAATCATTATTCAAACTCTTCCCCTCTAAATCAATCATAGCGGCTTATTTGAGGAAATTGTTTTAATTCGATTTTCTTTCTATATACGATATATTAACATTATATGACCCCGTCCCTAATACTAAGGGTGAAATAAGGTAAGTATAAATCAGGCTTGCAACTTACTATATACACCATTTTTTTGGGTGAATTCTATAATGTCTTTGTTTTTTTTTTTTTTTTTTTTTTTTTTATCAAAGATATGAAGACTCGAATCCGCAACCTCTTAGATGAGTATGTCGAGATTATGTCATCTATAATGTCTTTGTTGTGGTGTCTAAATTGTCTAACATACATTTTAAAGTAAAAAATAAAATATTTAAAATAAAAAATAAATTATTTAAAATTTATTAAATATTATTTATTTATTTTTTTTAATAATTTAAATACAATGTAATAAGCACTATAACATTCATCTTTTTCCTAAGTCTAAACTACTACTAGATCTAATTTGGCCTAGTATTTGTTGGATGATTGGACATTTTTTCTTAAAAAAAATTTGGGAAAAGGACAAACTAGTCCTTGAGCTTTTATTTTGTAGATAAATACGTCCTTGAAGATCTAAAATTACAAAAATTTTTCTTACTATTCAAAACACATGACAGATCGGTCCTTCTGTTGCAAAATGCTCCCTCAGACGTAACGGAGGCAGGTGATATGGCGTTTAGTTGGCGTTGACGGGTGACCTCCACCGTAACGGTGTACAAGTGTAAAGGTCGATTGATGTTAGGGACAAATTCGTCCCTAGATGAAAAGATGACGTCGTTTTGCTTATGTGCCCTATGTCTTCAAATGGAACCCAGTCGCCATTGCCGTTGTCACTTCAGTGAGAGCTTGAGAGTGGTGGTCTTGTGCAGTGTTCAATAGCCAGCGATGGAGCTTCATCTAGCACACGATGCGTTCCATTGCCGTCAACCGTTAAATGCGTGAAAGCTGGAGAAGAGAAAGACGAGATTGCTCCGACGTGTAAATATGGAGTGTATGCCATATTGTACAAATCGAGGACGACGATGAACCCCAATAAATTGTTCTTTGGATGTCCATTCTTTAAGGTAAGTTGGTGATTTTGTTTTATTGAGTTTGATTATACGGACTTTGTTTGTGGTATTTTTCTTTTGGAATGATGAACATGCAGTTGAAAAATTCCAGTCATTGCAAGTTCTTGTTATGGCAATAGGAGCCATGTTTTGGATGACCATGTTTCAACAATAGGAGCCAAAGACAAGTTTATGACTGAGAATGAGGTTGATGATCTGAAAGTGTATCTTGGGAAGAAAGTAGTGGAACAGAGACTAACTGATTTGGAGAAGAAGCTGTTGTATCTGGAGAGGAGGAAAAATGTTAATGTGTATTGGGTTATTGTTGTAGTGGTTAGTATAATTTTTGCTTCCATTATTGCCAAAATTGGCTGAAAAGTGGAAAAGTAGGTCAGAAAAAATGTTGTAATGAGGTATGGGATGAGTTCCCAAGAGGTGTATGTTTTTCAAACAAAAGTATTGTATTAAACGATGCTATATCCAGCAAATTGATAAAAAATGTGTATGAAGCTGCCCTAAGCAAGTTAATGGCATAATCTGTAGAGATATGATTATATAAGTAAAACATATATTAATCTCATGAAAGAGATGTTAATATCATCAAAGAAGTCTAAACATGCCTACTGCCAAAATAAGGCATAACTTAAGCCTGCGAGTTATACAATCACATTATTTCCAAAAAGAGTTGGTTTGTAAATCACACTATTTTCAAAAAAGATGTTGATGTCATAACTGATGTCTAAACATGTAGTGTTAACTACTAGGCTTGTTTAGTCCTGGAGTGGGGATGAACTTAAACAGCTGTTGAGTTGCTTTGCCTGCTGATGCCAAAGTTTGTGGAGAGGCTCCTGATGTAATTGGTTGTTGTGGAGAGGGCAGATGTTGTTCAGGTTAGGGAGGTGGTACAAGTTCAGAGAGGGTTTATTTGCCCCATATTTTCTCCTTATGGTTTGCTTAGGTCTAAATGGCCTAGAAGCAGGCCGTGATAAAGACTGGATGGGAGGCCTAAATGGTGCTTGCGGAGGCCTTGATGGTGTCGCAGCTACTGCTACTGAGGATCCAGATTCTTGCTCAGACATCGGGGCAGAGTTTGTATTCGAATTACCCTGCAGCAAGATCGAAAGAATTGTGAATGCATCGAAAATAACAAACAAAAGCCAACAAAGTCTATGAGAGGATGCCTCATTAGCAACTGAATGTTTAGTAGAATTCTGTTCAAGATGAGGAGGGTTGGTTGCATCAGGGTTACTCTGCTCCCCAGTCTGAAATGCCATTTAGTGTTAACAGTCTCAATGAAGCATATAATAAATTAAGATGTTTAAAACATTAATGAATTACTGTGGAGACAGGTAAAACCCTAAGTAATTTTAAAATGGACGACTAAACCCCTGAAGTTATTATCGGGGGGACAGTAACATCCCTGAGTAACTAAATACTACCTCTCCCTGAGGGGTTGACTGTTACAATGGAAGCACCACAAGTGAGAGCCATTCGTTGGGCTTCTTCCTTGGCTTCTTCATCTTTGGCCTCCAGTTTGGGTTGGATGGTGCCCCTTTGCACGTCTTGTAGTTGTGTCCCCTCTCACCACATTTGCTACACGTGACATAGAAACTCCTCTTTAACTTGTCACAATCAATGACAGCCTCAGCTGAGTCTTTCTATCTGTTATAGACCTTGGGGCTTCCAATTGGCCTTTTTAACACGGGTTGAGCAGGTTTAGTATACTTAGACCGTGTCCAATATTCCTCACTAGTTACTGGCTGGATGAAGTACTCGTATGTCTTTTTAATAGACTCCATACACATCCATGGATGCACATAATCATTAGGGTTATGATGTCTTTTTTTACTGCAGCTATAGCATGAATGCATGACATCCCTTTACATCAAGACAACATTAAAATGGCATAAGCATGATTAAAATTCAAAGCATGATTAAAATTGAAATTTACAGCATGATTAAAATTTCAGGCTTTGACTGACCAATGAGTTGCTATCTGTTACATGAGCAGCTATGCTTGATCAGATCCACGTCGACTTTGGAGCCCTTGTACGTGATTTCAAAACGTTTGCGCTCGTTATCACCAATCCACTCCACTGTCTATTTTTTGCTTGGTTTGATGAGCCTCTTCAGCCTTTTCCTTGCACTGGTGCAAGTTTCCCTTCACGAGTCCCTAGCAGTTTCTTGTGTTGAACCATTTGCCGCATCACATAGCACTGTGATTCCTCGCGCATTATAAGTATCGGCTTGCATCTATACTTCAACACCTTTGTGTTAAATGACTCGAAACTACAAAGAACTGGTTGTTAGCATCCTGTGCAATGGCCGAAAGTAGTTGCCCCCATAGTAGGTTTTAAGAAATGCTCCATCCAGGTGAATCAATGGTTTGCAACCACTCTTAAATCCTAATTTGCACGCTAAAAAAAATATACAACTTGTCAAACGTAGGGGGTGCTTGAGGTTGAGGAGTTAGGTCTAGCAATGCAGAAGACACAGGATTACTTCTATGTATCTCCAATAAGTAGTCCCACAATTTTTCATACTGTTCCCTTTCATTGCCCATCATCCTCTCTCTTACCTCCTTGACAGCTCTATACATCATCTTTGGATGCGCAGTAATTTCAAAGTCTTCTTTCAGAAAATCAATAGCTTCATGAGTGGTCATATGCGGGTGTGTTAGCATCCTTCATTCCACCTTTTTGCTGATCCAGTATTGATCAGCTGCATTGCTTCCAAGGTCCCTGGCACAAGTGTGCTCATTTCTATAAGTCTTGACTTGGAAGCATTGTACTTGCCTATTGTAAGACAAGTGGGCAATCCAAGGACACTATTCATCCTTGCACCGAACCCTAATTCTTTCTCTGCATTCTTGATCCAAACTAACACCCTGCCTTCAGCAATAAAGGTATCATTTACAACCTCTTTGAACCTCCCAATTGTAGCAAATCTTCTTCCAAGATCAAATCTTCCTTCTCTGAACTATATTGGTCATTGAACTCAGGCCAATGATGTTTGTTTTCGTCATCCTCAGAAGAAACGGGTGTATGCAGCTCCTCAGACTCATACTCCCAGACAATATCATCATCATCCGTGTCTAAATCATTGATATAGTCTACAAGTTCTAGCCTTGCTCATCTAGTTCTATTGGCTCCCTTGCAGGACTAGACCTATTGAGCTGTCTTGCAGGCCCACCTGTCTCGTGCTCATGCGTAGGTCCATTCTTTCTTGCATTAGACCTTGTTCTCTGAGACACACCTTTTGCTTGTTTTTTGGGTTGCTTCTTGAGCTTAGTGGTTCTCTTAGAGGAATTAGGCACTTGTTTCCTCTTTTCTTTGCCAGATATAGTCCTACTGACACCATCTTCCCTACTCTCACTGTTACTTTCATAACCGGGAGGTGGAGGTGCATACAACTCATCCTCTGTACTCTCATAACTATCATGCTCAGTCAACGAATGATCCAATTCCTCCACTTCAACACGATCAACATCTTTCTCTACCTCATCGTTTTCTTACCAACACCATCTACAAGCTCTGGGTCATCAATAGGATGATAAAAAAAATATATAGAAGTCATTAGTGTCTTTGTTTTTCATCTTAGCTTGACCCATCTGGTTGATTCATGTATCTCCCCTCAGTACATGCAGCCCTGACTCTATATTCTTATTCTTTGGATCATACCAATATGCCTCCTTGTATGCTTGATATCCTAGTCCTTTGAACAATATTATCAAATCACCGAAATTTACAAAATCCAAGTCCATCGGTGGGAACCTCTCCACTTTACCATTTAGGTAAACTAACTCACCAGTAGGGACCCTTGAAAAGTAGCCCCCATGATGAAAAATAAGAACCACAAAAATATCATCCATCTGCAACACTGTTCAACACAAAATACTCAGATAGTTCACACTTTACCAAACTTGTCTACCATGATTAGCACTAAGCATTAGCAAATCAATACCTACCTAGGCCCTAAACCCCACATAACCCATCTTCCATGTCCTTCACTAACTACATTACACAGAAATCCCAACCCACGACATGCATAGCAAATAACGTTCGAAAGCATAAACCCAATGAGTTTCGCAATAAAGGTACTTACCAGTATAGACGACAGTATTAACTCTACCAACGAAGCTTCATTGGTGCAACCTTACACGAAAACAAAGAACGGGAGAAGATCAATTGTTGTTTTTTTTTTGGAGGGAAAAGATCATACATATGTGTGTTAGGACATCGAGTAATTGTGCGGGATATATATGGGCTTCTTTGGAATTACGTTTAAATGCAAGCACTACAGTCAATGTTCTCAAACATTGCTGTTTTAAGTCATAGGGACCTATTTGTCCAACACTTTTTCTGCAACGGACACACAAAGCTTCTTCAATGATACCGTCTCAACATATAGACACATAACACACCAACAAAGTGCCACATCACCTGCCTCCATTACGTTTGAGGGAGCATTTTACACGGAAGGACCGATCCGTCATGCGTTTTGAATAGTAAGGGGCGTTTTTATATTTTTAGATCTTCAGGGACGTATTTGCTCATATATGATAATTGTTTGACATTTTTTTAGATCTGTATTAATCAATATTTATATGCTATCTCACTTTATGAGGATGCTGAGGCTAATGACAAAAAAGATAGCAAAGCAAAGATAAAAGAAGATTAAGAGAAAAAGAAGGTATGAGTTCAATGGCTATTTTCATCACCATGGAGATTGATGTCTCAATTTTAACATTGATAAGGAGGGAGGTTAGTGTCCCAAAAATATTTGTGAGATATTTACTCATCCTTTTTTTTATTTAGAAAATGGAATTAATCAGTCCCTAACTAATACAATAGTGTCTTGTATCAATCTCTTGCCAATTTAGGAGTGACAATGAAGTATTTAACGTCTAACACACTAACTTAATGTTCAACATAGGTAGATTCTATTAGGTGTTAAGAAGGGTACAAGATAGAAATATTATGTTATCTCACGGTGTGCAGAGAAGGACTAATTTCACCTTTTTTATAGTTAGGATCATTTTGTTCTTCGTCACAATAGATAGGGGTCGAATTGGTATTCACACTTCTTTTATTTGTGCCATGTGATATGCTACATTTTTTATGCATATTAAGATGTAAGAAAAAAATAATAAAAAAGATTTTTTCTAAAATTTGTTAGAAACTTATTTGTTATTTATATCTTTTTGGGTTTTCTTTTTAGGATATGAATTTTTTAGTACTGTTTTGATAGTTTATCCTTAAGAAAAAAACTAAAGAGGGAATAACTTTAATTGGCAAAAATTTGACTATTGTCTTTATCCAAACATCAACTAGTTTAGCAGAATTATAAAACATCATACTATAATATCTCAGTTTTGATGATTGTACGAGAAAGTGAGTGGCTTAATTATTGTACGAGATCCAAATTACTCTTTGACAAGGTTGTTAGTATACTATATCTCAAATTGAGTTTTGGTGATTAACAAGCTCGAAAATAATATAATAATTTCATTTATTGTTATCTAACGCCTGCTCAAATGTGTAATGTACTAAAGATTTTTTTCTGAAGTAATATAAGCAAACTAGATTAAATCTGAACCCAAAAAGGTGTCAAACAACCTTAGAAACTGAATCTGAGAAAACAAATCACCTCAGAAGTACTAGTTCAAGTAATAACATACCTCAAAATCAATGTCACTATTCCATAATAAAAAAAAAGAATAAATAACACAAATACAAGCATAAGAAACTTATCATTTATATCTTTTTTAAGGAACAAAGTGATAATGACTAGAAAAAGATTTCCAACGGCTTTAAATGTTTCCAAGACTATATATACAAAACTTTGAAACCTTGATTAGGCGATGAAGAGCAAAAGAAAAATAATGAAAAAAAAATGCATTTCTTCTATAATATATTCATCATTCTCTTCATCCTATGAATTCTACTCATGGTAGAAAAAAAAGTATTATGTAATCTAAGACATATCGTATATCCATATGTAACATTACATTCTAGTAATACTGATAACAGTTCGTGTTTACTAGATAACATCCTTGAACTACAACTTAAAATGGGGATAGATTTTCGCTTTAAAGTTATTAAGATTTCGAGCTTCTCAACATTCCTATGTAAAAACTATATGTATTGGTACTTTCCAGATCTTTTCTTATAAGATGATATAGTAGTGATTTGTAGTCCTGAAAGGGCTTAACGAAAGAATATCAAAGGTTTTTAAATTGGTGGGTTACTAATCTGAGCCTTGCTAAAAAAGGTTAAATAAATATTTAAATCCGAATGGATGTTGACTTACTAGTGCTTTGTCATGTCTTCTACATCTGCGTCAATAGTGTAATCAACTTGATCCTCATCTTCATCTGGATCAACCACTTTATAGTTGTCTTTAAAATTTCTCTTTGCTTTCACTATTATAATCTTCCCAATCAGTATTTGGGTCAAGTTCTTTGATCTATAATTAGGGGTGTTCATGGATCGAATTCGATCCGCATATCCGTGATATTTATCCGAATCCGATCCGAAAATTACGAATATGGATCCGATCCACACACTAATCGGATCGGATTGCGGATTGCACATTTTGTATTGGTATTCGCATATCCGCGTATCCGCAAAAATAAAGAAATAAATAAGTAAATATTCTTTTTATGTTTTATTTCAACTAATAATTATCATATATGTTGTATTATTTTAATTTATTATTTAATAAAAGTATGTTTAATACTATTTTAAGAGTAAAAAAATTTAAAAGAATAGAAAAAATAAATTTATTGATATTTTTTAATAAAAATAAGCTTTTAAAAATAGTTTTGTGTTTTGCGGATATATCCGATATCCGATCCGATCCGCAAATGTGCGGATCAGATCGGATCGAATCGAAACTTAAAAACTACGGATATTGGATCCGATCCAATCCGATGATTTTAATGCGGATTGGATAGAAAATTTGGCCATATCCGATCTGCATTCACCCCTATCTATAAGGGAACTATTCAAACTTACATATGACTCAATCACTACAAGAAAAATACCGAATACTGTTAGATTTACCGTCGGTTGTTAGCGATGGATTCACCAACAGATTTAACAATAAATTCTTCGGGTAAAAAAAGTTATCGTCAGATTCGATTCTCTGACGGTAAATCTCTCGGAAATATTTGGAAGGAAAAAAAAAAGAAAATTTGGCACGATCTTTACCATTGGATGCATCCACTGGTAAAGCTCACTTAATGGAACGCTGCATTTTATCATGCGCAATGAGTTACCCGGTAAATCCGATGGTAAAATTTACTCTAAATTGGAATCATGCTCCGTCTCTCTCATTTCAGAAGACTACTATCTCTCTCTAAACCTCTAGTGCTCTCTCTCTCTCTACATCTTTTTCCCCTAAATCACTTCTGGTAGACCCCTCCGCTAGTGCTGGCCACCACCAACAGCCTCCAAAAACTACATGGATTGGTCGCTACCACCATAAACTTGGGTCTCATGGTTCGCTATCGTGTCGCCACCGATTTTGTTGTTTCTGTCCTCACTGCTCGTCGGAGCTGCCTCCTTCCTCCATGTAGGTAGGTTGTCCTCTTCCTTCTTCATATTCTATCCTATTTTACATTTACATTTGTTTCAACTCAAACCCTAAGTACAGCCCTGTAGGTTTGTCACCACCGCTACCATTGTGTTGTACATGTTGTCACCACCACGTTGGAGAAGTCTTTCCTGGCATCATTGTCTCTAGGTAACTCACTCACTAATCAATTTAGAGTAGTTAAATTCTAAATTATAATTTATCTAATTTTAATTTATTATGTATTAGAAAATACGTAATTAGGATATTTCTATTAAGTTATAAGTTGTTAATTTTACTCGTATGCTTTTCTTTATAAACGAGCAAGAAATTTCATAGTGTTAGAATTTTGGCATTTGTTAGTTGAATAACATGAACAGAAAAAAGAATAATATTGTTTGTTATACTCTATTATAAAGTAATAGAATATTTCTAATTAGTTTTAGTTTAAAGCATAAGATCTATTACAAAATTTTCATCTTTAAATTTGATGAAAGTAAATTGTCTTTTAGGGTTATTGATTTTTACATTTCACTTGCTTTATTAATTTTCAGGTTTGAATTTTAAGTTATTAGTTTTTACATTTTACTAACTTCACTTCTATTTTAGGATTTTTCTTAAAGTCGTCTAGGTTTAATCGTGCGTTGTTCGTGTAGTACTCAGGTTGGTTTTCTATCTTTAAACGTGTTATGTTGTTTATATTTTATGTTGGACTTACTTCTTTTAGAATAGAAGTTTAGGATGAAAGTGGAGAAGGTTGCGTAGTGGCACCTTTTTGAAACTCTTATTTGTTGAAAATTTGTGAAGTAATAAGGGGTTGCACACTAGAACAGCTAGGATTTTATGTTGCACTAATTTATGCCTGTAGTTGTTTTCTTTGTAAAAAGTGATAAATTTATTTGGTGGATATCTCTAAATTAAGGAGAAGTTCTGCCGAATTTTTATTTAAATTTTTTAAAACATGTTTGGTTTGTAAGAAAATGATAATTGGATTTGGTGAAAAATTCCAACAATAAAAGAAACTCTGTTGAAATTTTTTAAAATTTTAATAAGTTGTGTTCTTGGTTGAATTCTAGGTTGTTTGTTGTAAAATGATTCCAAGTCATCATCTATGGATGTATGATAGGGATAAAGGTGGATGGGGGGAGATTGAAACCTGAGTTCTTTGAGAGAGTTGATGAGTTTGTTGTATATGTCTTCAACATGGAACCGTTTAGGTCTCTAGGGGTATCTAAGTGTCCATGTTATAAGTGTCGGCTGACTAGGTTGTTAGGACCTTCCGATATAGCATTTCACCTCTACTATAATATGTTCAAGGATGGGTATTGGATGTGGATAAAATACAGAGAAGTGGATGAGCAGGGAATCAACCAGTCTGCATTAAATTCGAATAGGTCTGAGGGTCAGTTAATGAAAGTTTAGGTGGTTAAAGAACTAAACATAGAAGAAATGAATTGGGAGGGTAACCAAGAGAGATACAACGAGATGGTATTTGATACAATTGGTGTTAATTATATGGAAGATTCTGAACAAGAGCCTAGCTCGGAGGCAAAGAGATTTTATATATTAGAATCTGCTGTGAAACCTTTGCTCGAGGGGCGCGATCATTCGAAATTGTCTGCTTGTGTTACAATGATGAGTTTTAAGTTTGAGTCAAATCATGTCCAAGAGTTTTTTTTTATAAGTAGACCACCCTTTACAACAAATTAGTACTAGCCGGGACTACTGGCATCCCCTGGAGCTATTATGAGGCAAAGAAGTTAGCTCCAAAATCAGGTTTGAATTTGGTAAAAATTGATTATGGTTTGAATGGTTGTATGCTGTATTCCTAGGGGACGTACACTTAACTGCTTGTAGATTTTATGATACACTGACGTTTCAAGTCGAGAGAAAACAGATTGGTAAATGAAGGGTAAAGAGAGTTCCAAACAAAAAGATGCACGACTTGTCCGTAATACCTAGGCTAAAATGATTGTATGCCTCGATAAGTTTGGCGTCTCACATAACCTAGCATAATAACAATAAGAGAGAAGATGGTTTTATGATGCACCTGTCAACGGAGATGCTTAGAAGCACTTTGATCGGGTCTCCCCATATTTGCGAGAAAGCCTAGAAATGTTAGATTAGCTTTGTGCTCTGACGAGTTTGCACCAAACTCTTGTTATCCTGTTGTGGTAACTCCTTATAACCTACCTCCCAAAATGTGCATGAAGGACCCATACATGTTCTTAACTTGAATGATACCTGGTCCAAGCAACCCAAAGACCAAAATAGATGTCCTCTTGCAACTCTTCATAGATGAGTTGATTGAAATATGGATTCATGCTGTAGTAACGTATGATATTTCAACCAAGACAAATTTCTAACTGCATGTTGCATTGATGTGGACCATCAACGACTTTCCTGCATATCAGATGTTATCAAGTTGGTCCGCTCAGGATAGAATATTGTGTCCCATTTGTATGGAGGATACAAAGTCCTTTTGGCTAACAAATGAGGTAAAAATTAGTGGTTTGATTGTCATAGAAGGTTTCTCGATATGAATCATCCTTTTCGGCGCAATAAGGACTTGTTTAGGAAGAATAAAACTAAACAAGAAAAAGGCACCCGTGATGTTGAGTGATTTGCAAGTTTGGCATCGTGTTAGTAGCATCCCAAGGACCGTCGATAACGGGGCAGCATTGAGACCTCCAGAATATGGAAGGGATCATACTTAGATAAAACAAAGTATATTTTGAGAGTTGTCATATTGGAAAGATAACTTGGTTCGGCATTATCTTGACATGATTTATGTTGAAAAAAATGTGTTTGATAATATCTTGCACTCAGTAATGGATGATGAGCGAACCAAGGATAACGGTAAGGCAAGGTTAGGCTTGGTGGACTGATGGGGCCTTAAAGCGGGTTAGGAATTTTTCTCAAAATAGGATTGGCGTTGCAAGTATAGTCCCAACTTGACAATTGACCATCAATCAAATTTTTAAATTCAAAGATGTCACAATTCAAAGCAAATATAAACCGGGAGTTCTAATTCCCGGGTCGTCTTCCCTAGGAGTTTCAAATGAGTGATTAATTATTGGCTATTAGGGAATGGGGGTTGAGATGACAAGAGAAGCAAGTAATATAAATAGCAAGAAAGTAAATAAACATGCAAGGAATTAAATGAAAGCAATTAATCAAAAAGGCAATTAATCAAAAGGAATGAAAATTCAAGTGCTAAAAACCTCTTGGCATAGATTGGGAGCTAAGGTTGCCTATCCTAGCCATTGACCACAAACATATGATGATTATGAAGAGTTAATCCTACTTAGTCAACCCTAATATCGAGGATAAGTCAAATAGGCAAAATTGATTTCAATCCACAAGTCCTAGTTAACTCTATTAATGGAAGACTTAGAGTTAGTGAAAACCAAATCAACTAACTACTCTAATATATCAATCAAGAATGGACATCAATGACTCAAGGGTCACCAAAGTCCTCAATTCCAAGCCAAGAGTGAAGAAAAACTAGGTAAATACTAAGCCAAGTATTGCATCAAACACTTGGTGTGTATGGAAATAAAATAATATTAAATTGAATTAAAAATAAAATCTAACTACCAAGTGCAAGAAAATCATAATAATAACTCAATTAAATAACAATAAGCAAAGAAACATTAAATTGCATTAATAGAAAATCAAGATTACAAGAGTGTTCATAAAATAAAAAGTGACATAAAAGAGAAATTAAGAAGAAGAACTAAGAGAATTAAGACAATAAAGTATGAAAACATAAATGGAACTACACTAGAACAAGAATTAAAAGCTGAAATTAAAGAGAAATTAACTAAGAAAACATACATTCTAGAGAGAAGGGGGAGCTTCTCTCTCTAGCAAAAGACCTATAACATAACAAAACATAAAACTAAATGCTCCCCCCTTGCCTCCACTTGAATTAGGGTTGAAATAGCTTCAGAAATGAGTTGAATTGGGTTTTGGGGGCCAAAAATTTGCAGCCAACGAATTGCATTAATGAGGTCACGTGCTGGTACCTGTGCGTACGCACAGATGTGTGCGTACGCACACGTTCTATTTTTCCACTTGTGCGTACGCACATAAGGTTGTGCGCACGCACACTTGCTGATTTGCTCTAAACTCCATTTCTTCATGGTTTCTCCATTTTTGCATGCTTTTTCTTCATTCCTTCAATCCAATCTTTGCCTTACAAGCCTGAAATCACTCAACAAACACATAAAGGCATCAAATGGAATTAAAGTAAATAAAATTTAGTAATTAAGGGCCTAAAAATCATGTTTTTACTTTTTTAGCACAATTTATGGAGAATTTACAAAACCAGGCTATTTCATTGAATAAGTGTAAAAAAAGTTGATAAAATCCACCCAATTAGAGCAAATAAATACCATGAAATATGGATTTATCACATCCCTATACTTAAACAATAGCATGTCCTCATGCTAAACTCAAGAAAGAAACAAGGGGTATTACATTTATTCAATGCAAGGAAACTACCTATATGAAATCTATCTAAATGAATGCAACCACTTAGTTAAACTAAATCAACTTCCAAGAAAGCATATGTGAACATAAAAGAGCTAAAGTAATAACAATCAAATCAAATCCATAATTGAATTGAGCTCTAGAAAAGAATTTATAAACTTGGAAGATAAGAATTAATCAAAGGTGAAAACATGTAATTGAGCACTCGAACCCTCACCGGATGTGTATCCGCTCTAATCGCTCAAGTGTATAGGGTTGATTCACTCAATTCTCTTCTAATCATATTTTCTAAGATTTGTTCATCATCTAACAATCAACAATCATTTAATATATCCATACAAATATCATGAGGACTTTTCATAAGGTTGTAATGGGGCTATGGTCAAGGTGAGGATGTATATATGGTTAAGTGAGCTTGAAATTTGCATCTTTAATTAGCCTAAGCTCTCACCAAACATATATAACAACCTATGCAACTCAAAGCAAATATAACTACGCATTCCTCACTTTTCTTACACACTCATGCATTCTCTTTTTAATCAAAACTCATATGCATTGTTATTATTAATCTACTTTGGGACATTTTGTCCCCCTTTTATTATTTTCTTTTTCTCTCTCTTTTTTTTCAATACAAAATGTATACAAGAGTGTCAATGCATATGGTTTAAGTATTTAATGCATGAGCATGTACCCAATTCCCAAAATTCTCAATGAAAATACACTTTTATTTCAACCAATGTTCCCAAGCTTTCCCACACTTATATGATTCACACTCTCACTATCCTAAGCTAATCAAAGATCCAAATAAGGGACATTTATTGTTTTTCACTTAGGGGTAGAGATGTGCTAAAATTAAGAAATGAAAGGGGATTAAAATAGGCTCAAAGTTGGCTAACAATGGCGGATAAAAGGTAGGCTATTTGGGTAAGTAAGCTACATGAAAAGATGGCCTCAATCATGTAAATGCATATATACATCAAACAATGGACATAAAGAATCAAACAAATCAAGGATTGCAATCATTAAAAGAGAATAAGACACACAAGAATGAAAATAGTGGTTATATGATGTAACCATACAATTAGGCTCAAAACTCACATGCTTATGTGTTCTTAGCTCAAAAATATGTTCCACAATATATTTCAAGCAAGTTTCAATCAAAAGTTCCAACTCAAATCAATTAGGATGTCAATGCCTATCAAGAGTGTTTTTCTTGGAAAGTTTCATTAAATTAACTAAGATTATTATATGTATGCAAAGACATGCAATAAACTAAGAAAACATAGAACCAAAGCTCTAAAATATATACAAATTAAGAAAAATGTGCAAGTGTTTAGGATTAGAATTTGTCACCCAAGATTACCGATCAGTGACGACTTCCCCACACTTAAAGGGTTGCACGGTCCTTCGTGCATTCAACGGCGAGCAAGGGGGGTGTGGTGGCTTCGGATTGCCACCTTCAGCTGGTGGATCTATCGGCTGCTGCATGCTCTTTCTCCCACTTCCCTTATTGCTTATGGTGTCTCATCCATGAAAGACAGAAAATAGAATGGTTAGTGAGTGAATTCAAAAACAAGGAAGAATAGATTGTTGGAGTGAGGCAAGAATCACTAAAATGAGTGAGTGAATAAGTTTGTGACATGAGGGAAATAAATGTGTGTATTCTAAGTTGCGCGGTTAAGAACACACACAATAACATGGAAAGCTAGGTCACAATTACACCAAAGAAGCATGCACTTCACTCATTCTAGTGTGCTTGAATACTTTAAAAGAGACTTGTATGCCAAGATAAACAAACAAGCAATAAAAAAGCATTAAAGCATTCAAGCAAGAATTAGGTACTTGGGAATTGGCTAATGAAGCAACACCTAATTGACATGAAGTGGAAAACATGGCAAGCATAATCCACAAAGCTTAAAAAGCTCAAAAAAATGTCATTAGGTATGCTTATGATTCAATTCCACAATTCCCTAATTTCAATGCATCAACTAGGTGACTTAAATAAAAATTATTCATCACAAGCATCACCTAACAAAAAATGCATCAACTAAGAACAATTTTCCTATCTATAGATAATGAAATCAAATTACATGGTGGCCAAAACATGAAATTTAGAAATCCAAAAGCATTCTCAAAGGCAATGTTATGAGTACTTAGTATGCACAAAATTATACATTCAAAACTCAATACCAAGTAACAAAGTATGACCTCAATAAAGGTATTCAACAATAAATAGCAATAACAATATCAATAATCCAGCAGCAATGTCTAAACATAATCAACAAGTCAACTTAATCATCCAGCACTTAGCACCAAAATAGAAAATTAAACTAACTAATGCAATAAATAACTAACTAACTAAGCAACCAAAGGGGAGTATGGTGGGTGGTGAATAATAGTGGTGGATGATGGTTGGAGAAGAGAAAGAAGAGAGAAGAGAAAAGAAGAAAAGAAATAGAGATAAGAGAAGAAAAGAAGTATAGTGGTGAGAAAACAGGGTTGTGCGTACGCACAGAGTGTCATGCATACGCACAAAAGGCATGAAATGGGGGGTGTGCGCACACAAAAAAGTGTGCGAGTGCTCTGGACAGAATGTGAAATTTGGTGTGTGCGTGCGCACACATGTGCGTACGCACACTAGGATTTATTTTATTTTTTATTTATTTATTTATTTTTTTTTACAAAATATGATCTATGCGGGCGCACAAATGTGTGCGCACGCACAGTTGGGAAAAAGGGTAGGGAGCATACGCACAGCTGGTGCTGGTGCCCTAGACAGAAGGGATGATAAGGATTGTGTATGCACAGAAAGCTGTTTTTTTTTTTCGAAAAAATGAAACGTCAAAATTGCCAGCTATCTCAACGTGTGTGCGTAAGCACACATGTCCGTTCATACGCACAAAATGCAAAAATAAGGGGGATGCGGATGCACAAGGTGTGCGAGCGCCGCAAACAGAAAGGGTATAAGCTGGTGTGCGCACGCACAGGGGGTGCGTGCGCACAGAACATAAAAATTGGGGTTGTGTGCGTACGCACGCACATGCTCTGTTTTTTCCAAAAATTTTTGGTGCCTTAAGGCACCAAACTTGACATCAAAAATAGCTTTCAACCCGAAAACTTATTCTATCCTAAAAATACAAGATCAACACAGAAATTCTACAAAACTAAGCCAACTAAAATAAGCAAAAATTCAACAAACAAAATCTAAATGAGAGGATGAGTTAGAAAGATGTTACCAAGGTGGGGTGTCTCTGATAAACCCCATTTTTAAGGGTTTATCTTGTACTTAATTTAGTGGATTTTATCCACTAAACTCACACTTATTCATATAATTCGCATGTTTTACATTTTCCTTCCTAATTTTGTGCTATGATTGAAAACATGCTTCTTTGGCCTTAAATTTGCTAATTTTAATCCTCTCTTATTACCATTCGATGCTATGATATGTTTGTTAAGTGTTTTCAGGATTTATAGGGCAGGAATGGCTTAGAGGATGGAAAGGAAGCATGCAAAAGTGGAAGGAACACAAGAAAATGGTGTTTTGAGAAGCTGGCAGCGACGCGTACGCGTGAGCGACGCGTACGCATAACCCACAAAGGTCCGAATGAGGCGGTTCCAGTTGCGTTGGAATGTTAACATCTGGGGCTTCAAAATGATATAAAATTTGCCATAGTTGCCATGCATTTAGGCGACGTGCACGTGTGGATCACGCGTATGCGTGACCTTGCGAAAGTTCAGCGATGCGTACGTGTGGGCGACGCGTACGCGTGACAGAGCCACGTGCTGTACGTATCAGAAAATGTTGGGGGCAATTTCTGAACTGTTTTTGGCCTAGTTCCAAGCCCGAAAACACATATTAGAGGCTACAGAGTGGGAAAATCGTAAAAACAAATTTCTTTCACATAAGTTTAGGTTTTAGATGTAGTTTTCTAGAGAGAGAGGCTCTCTCCTCTCTCTAGGTTTTAGGATTCTTAGTTTTATTCCTTTTCGATTTCTGAATTCTCTCTTTTCAATTTAGTTTCTCTTCTACTTTTGATTGTTCTAGCTTTCTAGTTTATTTATTTCCCTTATTGATTACTTTATGTTGCCACTTTAGTTTATGAATTCTCATGTTAGATTCAATTTCCCTTTTAATGCAATTTGAGGTATTTCATAATTATTGTTCCTTTCTTCATTTGTTATTATTGATGTTTGCAATTGGTTGTTTAGATTTAATATTCCTTGTTAGTTTTCTATGTTTTTATGTTGTGCCTTCCAAGTGTTTGATAAAATGCTTGGGAGGGTTTTAAGTTAGATTTTTATATTCTTAGCTTGAATTGATTAATTGGAGACTCTTGAATCATCATAAGTCTTTTGTTGGTTGGTGATTGAAACTTGCTAGTTGGTTTGAGCTTCACTAACTCTAGTCTTTGATTAGGACTTGTGAACTCAAGTTGATTTTCTCACTTGACTTACCTTCAATTGTTAGAGGTTAACTAAGTGAAAGCAAAAGACAATTACCATCATAATTGATATTGATAATGATGATACAAATTCCAATTATGAAGGACTTTTCTTAATTATTAGTTTATTTCCTTGTCATTTATATTCCGTGTTCAACATTTAAAAACCCAAAAATATACTATCTCATAACCAATAGTAACATACTTCCCTGTAATTCGTTGAGAGTCGACCCGAGGTTTAATACTTCGGTTAATTTTTATTGGGTTTGCTTAAGTGACAAACAAATTAAATTTGATTGAGGTTTAATTGTCGGTTTAGATCTATACTTGCAACGCGATTATTTTTTGTGAAATTCTTTACCGACGATTTTTCCTCCATCAATTTTTGGCGCCATTGCCGGGGAATTGAAAACGTGTGCCTTATTATTGGTTATTGTACATATTTGCCTTTTGCTTATTTGTTAGTTTTAGGATTTTATTGCGTATTTTCTATTAGCTTTTGTTTTTATTGGCTACTATGAATTCTTACCCCTTTGGCTATGAGTTTAGTTCAAATTATGTTATAGGGAATGGAAGCTATAATGAGAACATGCATCAAGGTTGGGACAATCAAAAATGGGAGGAGCCACAAAGGTTTGATCAACCCTTTCGGCAACAACCTCCTCCAATGTGCCATGAGCAACAACCATTCTACGATGCATCCCAAGACAATAGTTATGGTGGACCTTTTCGTGACAATCAACCTCCACCAATTTACTATGAGCAAGAGCCATTTCGAGATGCGTACCAATTTACGCGTCATGCATGAATGCGAACACTATTGGGTTTGAATAGAGAGTTGCATGGGAGTGGCGAAGGAAGCATGCTTGGCGCGCAAGCAAGCCCACGCATACGCGTTTAGGACGCGCACGTGTGGATCAGGAAATCGACGTAAATCCATGTTTGAACAGAGAGTTGTGATGGCCTGGCACTAGTACTGTGCCAGAGGCACAAAAACACTCACGCGGACGCGTCCCTGACGCATATGCGTCATTTTCACTTTTTAGCCATCCACGCGTGCGCGTCCCTGACGCGCATGCATCGTATGCAAATTTAGCCCAGTGCCATGCGAATAGAGAGTTGTGCGTGCGCGTAGCTAGTTTTGTGCGACTGGCACGACCAAGGGCACGCGTACGCGTGCCAGACGCTTACGCGTCGCCTTAACTTTGGCGCAGCCCACGCGTACGCGTAGGGTACGTCGTGCGCGTCGCATGCGCCGCATCACTAAATCAGCACGCCGCCCAGTTTCAATTATTCCCCCCCAACTCCTAATTCTTCCTTCTTTCTTCTTCCTTCTCTCCCTCCTTCTTACTTCTTACTTCCTACTTCTTTCTTCTTTATTTTTTTATCTTCTTCCTCAGGTTTCTTTTCTTCCTCTCGTCTACTCTTTCATTCTTCTTTCATTTATTGCATTTAATTTTTTTCTTTCTTCTCAATTTTATGTTACCTTAGTTATTTATGGTTTCTTTTTTATGCATTTTTATGTTGATGTTGGAGCTTTATTTGGGTATTACTTTATTATAATTGAGCTTGTGGATATTATGAGGAGTGATTTGACAATTGACATTTAATTTTGGGTCTCATATACACTTGGATTTATTATTTTAATTCCTATTTTAACTTACACACCAAGTATTTGTGAAAAAGCTCTTATGGCATTTTGAATTCTATTTTATTTTACTCTCACACCTTAATGTCTCTCTTTTTCACAACACTTGCAATCCACATGTATTGAGGTTATCATTCACAATTGTCATCATACAAGTGCTCTTTAATTTGGTACATTTAATAATTGATGCTTGAGTTATGCTTCTCATGCCTATTACTTGCATGCTTTTAACCCTCTTGCATCTAATTGTTATGAATTGCCTTCATGATTTTACTTAATGTCTTCCATGCATGTTGTAGCTACCATGTATGGGACATCCCTTTTCCTTTGGCATTCATTATTACTTGGACTTCCTTCCTTCCAATTGTTAGTTATCTATACCTGAAATTAATTCTCTTTCTTCCTTCTTTAGGATGGCCACTAAAAGAGGAAAGGAGAAGGCTTCTAACAAGCCACTGGCAAGGAGAGGAACCAAGAGAGCTCCGGCTAAGGCACCACCATCTACAAGCATCAAGCCGCCAACAAAGCGGGTGAAGAAGATCATTAAAATTGATGAAGCAGAGAAAGCCTTTCCCTCTCGGGACTCCACACGGTTCACTAACCGTTATTGCGAGCAAATGTTCCCCATCCTAGTCGAGAGAAACTACAATAATGAGAATCTACTCATTGTCCCAACCCATTTTGTTGATTTTGTGGAGCCCCGCATCGAGAGGAGACAGTGGGAATTCTTGAGGAGGCAGCCGCAGGAGGCCAACTTATCATGGGTAGTCGAATTCTACTCCAACTTCTACTCAGCTACCCTGTAGACTGTCTATGTTCGTCAGCAGCAAGTCCCTGTCTCCGAGGGTGCCATACAGAGAGCACTGGATATTCCACCTACTCCAGAGGGATTGGATGCATATCAAGAGGCCCAACTTAAGCGCCAGATGTATCAGTTTGATTGGGATAACGTCCTTGGAGTTATAGCCCAACCTGGCAGCACCTGGATCTATGGGCAGCACCAGTCAAAATCCAAGAGCATCTCAGCCCAATCACTTACCTTGGAGGCTCGCGTGTGGGCACAGATTATGTCCCACTATATCTTTCCGAGCACTCATGAGTCCACCTTCACAACGGACACGGCTGTTCTCATCTGGTGCATCCTGACAGAGCAACCTCTCAACCTGCCCCGACTCATCCGGCAGGCAATGGGACACGTGCAGATTGCGGGTAACCTGCCTTTCCCCGCATTGGTTTCAGATTTAGTCTCTGCAGCCGGTGTTTTCTATCGGGCTAGAGACAGGAAGGTCATGTTCCCCAGAGCCGATCAGTATGTCCCAAATAGGAAGTACACCAGACTCCTAGTCCCTTCTGTGAGCCGGCCTCCAGGCCCATCTTTGGACACTCCTCCTTCTTCTACTCCACCATCATCCACACCACAAGTGTAAGAACCCGCGTTTTCATGAAAAATCATTTTAATAAAATAATTTTAGTGCCTGGAATAGATTCAAAATTTAGAAGTTTTAATTTAAAAATAAAAATGTGAAATTTGATTTCAATGAATTTTTCTGAGTTGGAAAATGTATTTCTTTCGAAAAATTTTTGTAAAAATACGTACTGGCGCTTAAGCTTGTAGTGCCGGCTCTAGACTGTACAGTACCACGTATTTTGGAAAATAATATTTTGAAAATTGATTTATTGTTTTGAAAGGAGGAAAAAATAATTTAGAATCGAAAACCGGACACTAATCTTAAAGGTTTTGGCCCAAAGTGGGCCAAACGGACCAAAAATGCTAACGGGTTGGACCGGTCCCAAACCGGGCCCAATGTCCAACATATATAAGCCCATTTAATGAGCTTTGAGCTCATTTCTCAGCCCTAAGAGAGAGAAGGCCGCGGATTTAAAGAAGGGAGGAGAAAGGGGTGGTGCTACTATTCACCTCCACCTTCCGGAAGCCATAACTTGAGCTACGGAGCTCCGATTGACGAGCCGTTTGCGACCACGCGAAGCTCTCGATGAGATCTTCCTTTCTATTTAAAGAAATCTGGTAAGATTAGTCTCTTCATGCTCCAGTTTCGTGCCCTAGGTTCTGTTCGTTTTTGGGTTTAGTTTTTGAGTAGATTTTGTGATTTTGCTTGTTTAGGTGATCTCTAGTAGTGGGTAATTGATGGATTTTACCCCTAGCTTCATTGAATAAGGTAAGGTTCTACTAAATCCTTGTGTTTAGTTATTTTATGTATCTTAGGTTTTGATTTTGATGATATATGTGTTGTTAGTGTGAGCCTTGGTGTTTGTTGGTATTGGTTGAGGCTTTGGATCAAGCTTGGTGGCTTCGTTTTGATGTTTGGTGCATTTAGAAATTGGCCAAGGTATGGTTTCAGTTTTCTTTATGTAATATGTAATTTTCATGGACACTTAGGCTAGTTGACCCTAAGATAGGATTGAATGTTGTTGGTGGATGAATAATTATATGTGAATTGATGTAATTGTTGGTTGTGTGGGATTAGTGTGATTGATGATGATTGTTGGAGACTATTGGTATTGATGAGTATCCATGGTGATTAATTATATTTGTTAATATTGAGGATTATGAGAATTTAAGGTAATGAGTAAATGTAAAATGTTGTGGTGGTTTGGAATAAAGGATATTGATGATTTGATGTGTGGAGATGTATGTTGATAATTGATGATGAATATTGATGTTATTGGTGTTAATTATATATTTTGATATTGGTTGACGTTGGAGAGTGTGTAGGTTGAGTGTGGTAATATGAATGTGGATATGATTGATAATGCTGAGATTAAGTGATGAGAATTTGAAGTGATTATTGATGTTTAATGTTGGTTAAATATTATTTATGATGGTTTCAGATGTTGATGAGTAAGAAATTTGATGGTATTGAGTAGTGTAAATGGGATTATGGATGGTTGAGTTAGAAAAGAAAAGGATATGGGCTTTTATGTTGTTTTGGTAATGTTTGAGTTGTGGTTGGTTTGGTTTTGAATTGTGAGTTTTGGAAAAATTGGAGTTTTGAGGCCTTTGGTAAAAATAGATTTTTGGTGAACTTGGTCTGATCATAACTTTTGCCTCGGTTTTCAAAATTATTGAATTTGGTTTATATTTGAAGATTGTTGAAAACCCTTCGATTTGATATAAAGTTTGCAAAATTTGGAATTTTGTAGAGGAAGTTATGATCATTCAAAGTTAGTGTAAAAAATCAGAATTTCTGCAAAGTTACAGAATTATGAGTTTTCTGATATGTGCGGATGCACAGCCTTGTGCGCACGCACACCCTGCGAGAACTTTGACCTGTGCGAACACACACACACTTGTGCGCATGCACAGGCAGGGAAGTGCGTTCTGTTGGCAGCGCTAGCACAGCTTGTGCGCGCGCATATCTAATGAAGAATTTTAACCTGTGCGGACACACACGTTGGGGAGAACTGTCTGTTGGGGGCACTGGCATAGGTTGTGCGAGTGAACAGACCTTTTGTGTTTTGGCACCTGTGCGTACGCAAACCCCTGTGCGTATGCACACCTTTAAAAATTTCTTGGGCGTGCGCATGCACACCCCTGTGCGGACGCACACGCCCTGTTTTTCAAAATTTGCTTTGTTCTCAACTATTCTACTTCCCCAACAAGGTTGTAAGCTTCTTTAACACCCTTTTAAGACTTTTGGGCCTAGTTTTGAGTATTAAAACATGGGATATAACTTAAGGGTTCTAGTACATGATTTTATGAAAGTTTAGAAAAATGGAGGCTTAGGTTTCTGGCATACTGAAGGTGGTCCAATGGTAGGTGAAGAAGGGTTGATGAATGAGATGAGAACTAAGGAACTGTTGAGTTCAGAAATGAAATGAGAATTAACAGTGGTTGAGATGAGTCGAGGACTTTGAATGAGATGAAGGATCCATGATATATTGAAAATATTTTGAAAACCACTACACTACTTTTTATTGAAACTAAGAGATGCTATGCGCCCAGGCAGGGGCTGAGGTTGGATCCCGCCTGTTCGAGGTAGCGGCGGTGGTGTAAGGGTGGTGGTTCGTCCCGCATGCGCTTAGATGTGAGGTCGGTGGTAATAGATCCCGCTCGCATCCTTCGGATCTATAGAGCGTGCAGGCGCCGGTACCTGGACAGTGATCCGAGCACTATATCTCGGGGGTTCCCATATGAGGATTCCGAAGGGCGACGTCTCCATGGAGATGTGTCGGGTTGACAGTTGAACCGACAATGTGATATCACAGCCAATAGGACAGGCATTCATCATATGCATTTTCTATCTGTTTGTATGCTGTGTTTACTTGTAATGGCTTGCCTAATTGAATAACATGCCTATCTGCTTCTTGAACTACTTGTTGTATATGAATATTATTGGTGTTTTACTTGTTTGTATTAATTATGATTGTCTGGTGCTGAGGAGGTTAGGTAGGCGGTGGCGATGGGATCGCACAGAGGTTAGGATGGCGAAGGCTGTGGGATACAATGGTGTGATTAGTAATAGTTAGAATCCCCCTAAGTTTAGATAACCCTGGTTTATGGTTTAAGTTTTTTTATTTATTTTTGTTCTAAGCTTGAATATCCATATGTGATGTGAAGTTCTAGGATTGCCTTCAGCATCCCGGAGCCTTACATCTTACATCATTGGGCACTGTTACCATACTGAGAACCTCCGATTCTCATTCTATACTTTGTTGTTGTTTTTCAGATGCAGGTCGTAATCTACTTCTGTGAGATTGTGGATATGGTGACAGAGCGGAGTATGGTTCCTTCTTAGTTTAATTTATTTTACTTTGTTATAGTTACTCTCACATCTTTTTGTATTTTATCTTTATGGCCTTAGAGGCTATAATGAGAGATAGTTTGTATAAGCTGTTTAATTCTAAAACCCTGTACTTTTATATTTGTAATTAGTCGGCTTAAACTCCACAAGCTACGGCTAGTTCTCTATGATTATAATAATATTGTATCTATATATATGTTTTATTCTTTCATCTAAGCCTTGAGTCTTGTGCGTTAGTTTCGTGTGAACGTTTCGCGCTTCTAAAATTTTTATTTTTGAGCTTAATCCTTCATCAGGCTTCTAGAATATATTATTTCCTTTTATATATAAATATGTAAAGGCCTTAGGACTGTCGTAATCTCTGATTAACCTTTGCTTTACGGCTATAGGTAAGGCTTAGGGTAATTGGGGTGTTACAACAAGCACCATCCACCCATAAGATGTTCCTTCAGATCCTTCAGAGGTTCGACCGGCAAGACCGACGGATGGAGTGAATGGAGCGCCGCAACAAGCACTGATACAACTATCTGAAGGAGCTCATTGTTAGTACTCACCCGCCTCCGGAACAGAAGGACACCTCGGACTCCCCTTCACCTAGTAGCACAGGGAGCCATGACGAGCCAGACAGTGGAGGCGATGCTTCCAACCCTACCTTGCTCCTTACTGATGGCACTGAGGACCGTGCCAAGCCTTAAGTGTGGAGAGGTCAGTTCTTGACTTCCGGAGGTAATCTCTCTCTTTTGACACCAATATTTTATTTTATTTTATTTTGTTAGATAGGAGAGATTGCATGGTAATAATTTCTTGCATGAATATTTTGCTTGGTTGAAGTAATGAGTTTCTCTTCAAGACCCTATCTTATAGTATTTCATGACGAGCCAGACAGTGGAGGCGATGCTTCCAACCCTACCTTGCTCCTTACTGATGGCACGGAGGACCGTGTCAAGCCTTAAGTGTAGGGAGGTCAGTCCTTGACTTCCGGAGGTAATCTCTCTCTTTTGACACTAACATTTTATTTTATTTTATTTTGTTAGATAGGATAGATTGCATGGTAATAATTTCTTGCATGAATGTTTTGCTTGGTTGAAGTAATGAGTTTCTCTTCAAGACCCTATCTTATAGTATTTCACTAATTCAAATTAAAAATTTGTGTTAAACTTGTTTGAATATTGTAATTTGGAACATGGTTTATAGCTAAGAACACACAACCTGTGAGACTTTGAGCTTAATTATATGGTTACATTATTTAACCATAATTTTCATTCTTGTGTGTTTTCTTCTCTATGGTTGCAATCTATAGTTTGTTCCATTCTATATGTCCATTGTTTAGTGTATTTGCATGCATACATATGATTGAGGCTATCATTTGTTATTAGCTCACTTATCCCAAATAGCCTACCAGTTCATTCACCTTTGATTGCCACTTTGAGCCTGTTAATCCCCATTTGTTCTTTATATTACCACATCACTAGCCTTAAGCTGAAAAACAATTAATTACCCCATTTGAATCTTTGGTTAGCTTAAGATGGAGATTGTGTGTCAACTAAGTGTGGGGAATTGTGGGAACTTGGGTTGATGAGAAGGTGTTATGTTTTATTGACAAAAATATTGGGAATTTGGGTGCTTACTCATGTGAAAAAAATTGAAAAAGCCATATGCATTGATATATTATGCTTTCATTTATATATATACAAAAAAAAGGAAAAAAAGAAATAAATAAATAGGGGATAAAATTACCCCAATGCTAAGTTCAATAAAAGATCAATGCATATGTGATGGAATTAAAAAAAATTGATACATGAGTATGTGATGCAAAAGTGGGATTTTTGGGTAGCTAGGCATGATTTTAGAATTATATAGAGTGTGTGTGTGTTAGGTGAGAACTTAGGTTAGTCAAAGATTCATATTATAGCTCACTTGGCCATACATATATCCTCACCCTTACCTTAGCCCCATTACAACCTTGAAAAGACCTCATGATGTTTGCATTTGTACACTAAATGTTTGTTGATTGGTTAGATGAAGAACAAAGTTTTAGAAAGCATGACTAGAGAAGAGTAGAGTGGATTAACCCTAGACACTTGAGCGATTAGAGCGCATATACACTTCCGGTGAGGGTTCAATGCTTGATTCTATGTTCCCTGCTTTCATGAGCTATCTTCTTACAAGTTTACTTGTCTTTTATTGTGTGATTTGAATTAGTAGAATTTGATTTATGTTTGTCTTGGAGAACTTGTTTACTTTTAACCAAGTAGGTAAAAACATCTTAGTATATAGTTGCATTCAATTACATAGGCTGCATTGCATGAGTCTTACTTTCCCCATTCATTCTTTTGGTCTCCTTGAGCTTAGCATGAGGATATGCTAATGTTTAAATGTGGGGAGATTGATAAACCCCATTTTTAGGGTTTATCTTGTGCTTAATTTAGTGGATTTTATCCACTAAATTCACACTTATTCATATAATTCGCATGTTTTATATTTTCTTTTCTCATTTTGTGCTATGATTGAAAACATGCTTCTTTGGCCTTAAATTTGCTAATTTTAATCCTCTCTTATTACCATTCGATGCCGTGATATGTTTGTTAAGTGTTTTCAGGGTTTATACGGCAGGAATGGCTTAGAGGATGGAAAGGAAGCATGCAAAAGTGGAAGGAACGCAAGAAAATGGTTTTTTGAGAAGCTGGCAGCGACGCGTACGCTTGAGTGACGCGTACGCTTGAGCGACGCGTACGGGTGACTGGCGTAGATGACGAGCGATGCGTACGCGTAACCCACGCATACGCGTGACCAGGATTTTTTCCAAGCGACGCATACGCGTGGATGACGCGTACGCGTGGATGGCGCGTACGCGTGACAAAGCGTCACGTGCTGTATTACACAGAAGACGCTGGGGGCGATTTCTGGGCTCCTTTTGGCCCTGTTCCAATCCCGAAAACACAGAATAGAGGCTGCAGAGTGGAGAAAATATTGATACAACTTTCATTCACTTAATTTTAGGTTTTAGATGTAGTTTTCTAGAGAGAGAGGCTCTCTCCTCTCTCTAGGTTTTAGGTTCTTAGTTTTATTCCTTCTCAATTTCTGAATTTTATCTTATTTCTACCTAGTTTCTCTTCTACTTTTAATTGCTTTAGGATTCTAGTTTGTTTGTTTCACTTAGTGATTACTTTATGTTGCCACTTTAGTTTATGAATTCTCATGTTAGATTCAATTTCCCTTTTAATGCAATTTGAGGTATTTCGTAATTATTGTTCCTTTCTTCGTTTGTTATTATTGATGTTTGCAATTGGTTGTTTAGCTTTAATATTTCTTGTTAGTTTTCTATGATTTTATATTGTGCCTTCTAAGTGTTTGATAAAATGTTTGGGAGGGTTTTTAAGTTAGATTTTTATATTCTTAGCTTGAATTGATTAATTGGAGACTCTTGAATCATTATAAGTCTCTTGTTGGTTGGTGATTGAAACTTGCTAGTTGGCTTGAGTTTCACTAACTCTAGTCTTTGATTAGGACTTGTGAATTCAAGTTGATTTTCTCACTTGACTTTTCTTCATTTGTTAGAGGTTAACTAAGCGAGTGCAATTTACAATTACCATCACAATTGACATTGATAATGAGGATAGGAATTCCGATTATCAATCCTTGTTAGGACTTTTCTTAATTGTTAGTTTATTTCCGTGACATTTAAATTCCTTGTTCAACATTTAAAAACCCAAAAAGATACTTTCCCATAACCGATAATAACTACACTTCCCTGCAATTCCTTGAGAGACGACCCGAGGTTTAATACTTCGGTTATTTTATTGAGTTTGCTTAAGTGACAAACAAATTAAATTTGATTGAGGTTTAATTGTCGGTTTAGATCTATACTTGCAACGTGACTATTTTTGTGAAATTCTTTACCGACGATTTTTCCCCCATCAGTCTCCCACCTAGAACTTTTATTTATTGTCTTTAAGTGAGACAATCGGGAGAGCCCTTGCTATGGTGGCTTGTGCTTGCCTTCCCCACAATGCTTGAATTTCCAATGTCCTCCAGGATCCCAATCCTAACCATTAACAAAAACAAAAGACAACCAAAAGCAA
Organism: Arachis ipaensis; assembly: GCF_059453495.1. NCBI lineage: Eukaryota > Viridiplantae > Streptophyta > Magnoliopsida > Fabales > Fabaceae > Arachis > Arachis ipaensis. The sequence continues at coordinate 59,564,143 of NC_142444.1, forward strand.
GCTATGTACATATTAACAAATTTACAATAGCCAATAATATAACACCATTGCAACTCCCTCGCAACGGCGCCAAAAATTTGATGTGGCCTTAAAGCGGGTTAGGAATTTTTCTCAAAATAGGATTGGCGTTGCAAGTATAGTCCCAACCCGACAATCGACCATCAATCAAATTTTTAAAGTCAAAGATGTCACAATTCAAAGCAAATATAAACCGGGAGTTTTAATTCCCAAGTCGTCTTCCCTAGGAGTTGTAAATGAGTGATTAATTATTGGCTATTAGGGAATGGGGGTTGAGATGACAAGAGAAGCAAGTAATATAAATAGTAAGAAAGTAAATAAACATGCAAGGAATTAAATGAAAGAAATTAATCAAAAAGGCAATTAATCAAAAGGAATGGAAATTCAAGTGCTAAAAACCTCATGGCATAGATTGGGAGCTAAGGTTGCCTATCCTAGCCATTGACTACAAACATATGATGATTATGAAGAGTTAATCCTACTTAGTCAACCCTAACATCGAGGATAAGTCAAATAGGCATAATTGATTTCAATCCACAAGTCCTAGTCAACTCTATTAATGGAAGACTTAGAGTTAGTGGAAACCAAATCAACTAACTACTCTAATATATCAATCAAGAATGGAAATCAATGACTTAAGGGTCACCAAAGTCCTCAATTCCAAGTCAAGAGTGAAGAAAAATTAGCTAAATACTAAGCCAAGTATTTTATCAAACACTTGGTTTGCATGAAAATAAAATAATGTTAAATTGTATTAAAAATAAAATCTAACTACCAAGTGCAAGAAAATCATAATAACAACTCAATTAAATAACAATAAGCAAAGAAACATTAAATTGCATTAATAGAAAATTAAGATTACAAGAGTGTTCATAAGATAAAAAGTGACATAAAAGAGAAATTAAGAAGAAGAACTAAGAGAATTAAGACAATAAAGCATGAAAACATAAATGAAACTACACTAGAACAAGAATTAAAAGCTGAAATTAAAGAGAAATTAACTAAGAAAACCCAAATTCTAGAGAGAAGGGGGAGCTTCTCTCTCTAGAAAAAGACCTACAACATAACAAAACATAAAACTAAATGCTCCCCCCTTGCCTCCACTTGAATTAGGGTTGAAATAGCTTCAGAAATGAGTTGAATTGGGTTTTAGGGCCGCAAAATTCGCAGCTAGCGAATTGCATTAATGAGGTCACCTGCTGGTACCTGTGCATACGCACACGTTCTATTTTTCCACTTGTGCGTACGCACATAAGGTTGTGTGCACGCAGACTTGCTAACTGTCACTTGTGCGTACGCACGCATACTTATGTGTGCGCACACTTGCTGATTTGCTCCAAACTCTATTTCTTCATAGTTTCTCCACTTTTGCATGCTTTTTCTTCATTCCTTCAATCCAATTTTTGCCTTACAAGCCTGAAATTACTCAACAAACACATCAAGGCATCAAATAGAATTAAAGTAAATAAAATTTAGCAATTAAGGGCCTAAAAAGCATGTTTTCACTTTTTGAGCACAATTTATGGAGAATTTACAAAACCAAGCTATTTTATTGAATAAGTGTAAGAAAAGTTGATAAAATCCATCCAATTAGAGCAAATAAATACCATGAAATGTGGATTATCATGGACATTCGCAAGCAACCAGACCTGAACTTAAAGAGACTTGAGAACGGCCGTTGGGCTAAACCAAAGGTGGCGTTTTCTCTGGCCGGAGACAAAATATTTGTGGGTGGATTTGGAGATTGAGGTTTCTCGATGGTTACACCTCTAATTTAAATAGGTGTGCAAACGTCTCACAGGGTAGCCTTGCTGGATTGAAGAGTAATCACCGTCATGTATTTATAGAGTTAGAGAACTTCTTACCAACATCTAAAATTCTCTCATAGAAATAAGTAAATTCTTTAGGGAGTTATGTGCTATAAAACTTAGCATTAATGATCTGACAGTCATGGAAAAAAACATTCTCATCATACTTTGTAAGTTAGAAGGGATGTTTTCTCTAGGAATTTTTGATGTTATGGAACAACTTAGCAATCTACCTACCATACGAAGCAAGAGTGTGTGGGCCGGTCCAACTCAGGTGGATGTACCCTTTTGAGAGGTTGATTGGTTCATTCAAGTGCACCGTGAAGAACAGAGCTTAGATAGAGGGTAGCATCTGCGAAGCATTCCTAGCTAAAGAAATATCTGTATTTTGCTCCTTTTATTTTGAGCCTCATGTTAAGTCATGGAGAACAAGAGTTAGAAGGAATAATGATAGGAAAGAATCCTCGTCAAGTGGACCAACCTATCCAATATTTGTTCCGGAAGGGGTTACAATGGGCGCGGGTAGTGAATATTGGTTAGAGAAAAAGAAAATTGATGTCGCACATCTGCCTATGTTGCTTAGCTATGACCAGGTTTCACCCTACCTGAGGTGAGTTTTTTAAGTCTTTATAAATATTGCAATTAGTAAGATAATAACTTCTTCATCTAATCAAAACTTCATTACACTTAAATTTTCTTATTTATCCTATTGTATCATAGGTTTTTCCTAGAAACAAATCTTGATACATCACTCAACAATTTTTCACATTAGTTCAGAGAATACGTCAGAGTGAATCAAATTGACACAACAGAGTGGGAACTAGTTGCACTTAGTTGGGCCCAATGAATAAGGGCACAAGCTACCCAATATACCATGTTGCACAATATAATTCAATTAGAGTATTTTTGTCGCACTACGTACAAGGTGTGTGTGTGTGTTTAAATGTGAATGGTATGATCCAAATTCGCGACTAGGAACACAGAAAGCATAAAGACTACAATATCACTGAAGTAAATGTGACAAGGAAAAATAGGCATTACAATCTTTTTATTTTACCTCAAAATGCACGACAAGTATACTATGTGCCTTATTCAGGGTCATGCAAGTCTAGTTGAGTGGTTGGGGTTAAGACTAGGACAAGAGGTCACATTAAATCTGATGGAACAGAGGGTCAGGAACCTTACCATATTAATGACCCAACTCTTTTGAAAATGGTTGTTAATACTAATGACCCGTGTAACACCCTATCACCCTAAACCTTACTGATAAACCACTATTTCATGGTTTATATTGTGTTTTATTTGTGTGGTTTTATCATGATCTTTGCCCACTTATTCATTAAATAAGCATGCATTTATATTTCCTTCCTAAAGATGCTTTATGGTTGAAAACTTGCTTTCTAGAGACTTTTAATTATGTATTTTATTTCTCCCTTATTCCATTCGATGTCGTGATCTATGTGTTAAGTGTTTCAGGCTTTATAGGGCATGAATGAGTTGGAGATTGGAAGGGAAGCCTGCAAAAAGGGAAGGAACACAAGAAATTGAGGAGATGACCAGCGAGAAGCGACGCGGCCGCATGGATGACGCGACCGCGCGGAAGAGAGCAATTTGCAACGACGCGGCCGCATGGACGACGTGTACGCGTGGCAAAGCAGAAACGTGAATGACGCGTCCGCATAATCGACACGATCGCGTGACGTGCGCGATCTGCATAATCTGCAGAATTCGCTGGGGGCGATTTTGGGCCCTATTTTGACCCAGTTTTCGGCCCAGAACAGCAAACTAGAGCTAGAGAACATGCAGAAACCAGGGACGATATTCATTCCGCATAGTTTTAGTTTTTAGATCTAGTTTTACTCCTCCTCTAGGTTTTCTCTCTACACATTCATAGTTTTTAGGATAGGTTATTTTCATTGTTTTTTGTATTAGGATATTGAGAAGAGTTATTTGCCTCATCAAGACTTCGACATTCTAGTTTGTTCTCTTCACTTGTCTCTTACTCTTCCATATTCCTTAATTTTATTTGATTTTACGATTGGATTATTTTAGCTTTTATTAATATAAGAATTACTTTTGCTTTTAATTAATCTTTTCATTATTACTTATCATGTCTTTCTTTAATTCCTACATTGATGTTATGAATTTTACATTTACAATGAGTGAGTAGTTCCCTAACTTGATGGGGAGTTGATTGAAAGGAACCCTTGAGCGGAATGTTCAAGAGAAAGGTTATAATTGAGTTTATTGTTGGCTTGCTCTCTAGTTCCTAACACCAATCCTCCCAAGAGTGGATTGGAAATTGTGGATAGAACAGCATTCCAACTTGTTTGACCTCCCCTTACTTAGTAAAGGATAACTAAACGTAATAATTCTCAATTGTCAATTAATCTTGAGAGTATTCCATCAAGAATAGGGCTTCCATGTAATCAACTCCCAGTCAAGGTTTTTATTTAAATTTATATAAATTCTCCAATTTAATTTTCTGCCATTCAATCAAACATTTTTGAAAACATTCTGATTAATAAAATAGCACCCTTTCCTGCAACTCGTTGGGAGACGACCTGAGACTCATACTCCCAGTATTTTAATTTTATTTTCTGTGACACCCTTCTAAATTGATAAGGCGGATTTTTGGCGAGTTAAGAACTATACTTGCAACGTATATATTTTAACAATTTTTAATTCGCTAATTTCTGCCCGCATCAATTTTTGGCGCCGTTGCCGGGGAGTTGCAATAGAGTGCTATAGTTGTTAATTGGAATTTATTTATTTGTATTTTTATTTTATTTTGCTATTATGAGCTGCTTGTTTCTTTCGTTAGATGACGCGTTCACTTCCTGATCCAAGCTTGCCAAGATTTGATCCTGAGATTGAAAGAACTATTTCACGAATAAGGCAAGCCAGGCGTCGGTTAGTCCTCTCTGAGGGCGGATTTGAAACGCCATTTGAGGAAGAAACCAGCCCCCGTTCTACTGATTCGGTTGTTTTACGTACAGGTAACATGGCAGCAGCCAGAAGAGTTACTATCCAGGGGGCTGGAGCCCCTGATTTTTCAATGCAACCGTTCCAAGCGCATCATCCAGCGGTGGCTACAGATTTTGAAATAAAGACCGCACTGCTCAATTTGATGCCCAAGTTTCATGGCTTACCTGCTCAAGAGCCCATCAAGCACCTGAGAGATTTTCAGGCAGCCTGCTCTACTGTCAGGCGTAATGGTGCGAATGAAACTTCAATTTTGCTGAAAGCCTTCCTGTTCTCTCTTGAGGGAAAGGCAAGAGAGTGGTACTACACTCAACCCGCAGCAACTGTATCCAACTGGGATACACTCAGAAGAGAGTTTTTGGAAAAGTTCTTTCCAGCTGAAGTTACTGATAAACTGAGAAAAGACATTTCCATGATTGTTCAGGATGAATCCGAGACGCTTTATGAGTACTGGGAGCGCTTCAATAATCTTCTGGAAGCATGCCCCCACCATATGATTGACAAGATAGTGTTACTCGGATATGTCACACAGGGCATGAGGCCCCAAGATAAGACCACATTGGAAAGTGCTAGCAATGGGTCTATGAAGAAGTACAAGACCACTGATGAGGCATGGCAATTGATCAGTGATTTAGCTGAATCTACTAGGAATCACAGGTAGAAACAAAGCCATTCAAAAGCCATTGCAGAAGTATCCTCTAGCAGAAAGACTGCTGCTCTAACTCAGAGTATCTGTGAAATGACTAACTTGCTGAAGCAAATGCAATTGAATCAACAACAAGTTCAGCAAGCTCAACCTTCTCCAGCACAACAAAATCAACAGTTAGTCCCACAAAGAGTCTGCGGAATCTGTGCAGATTACAGCCATTATACTGATGAGTGTCCGTAGCTCCAGCAGGAAGACAACACCGTGGCAGCCACTCATAACTTCTATGACCACCCCAACCAAGGGTACAATCAAGGTGGCAATTACAACCATGGATGGCAGGACAATTCTAACCAGAATTGGAGGGACAACAATAACAGAGGAGGCAGAGATAATCAGGGATTTTAGAGGTGGAATAATAACAACAACAGGCATCAGAATCAGAATCAGAATCCGAATCAAAATCAGCCTTATAGAGCACCTCACCTGAGGCAACCCCAAGGACCACAGAATACCCAACAGCAGACCTCTCAATTTACTTATCCTTCTTCATCTGCCAATGATGACTTACTACAATCTATTGAGCGGAGACACCAGACCATGGAAAACAACATTAATGCCACTCTAAATGGTCTGACTGCTACCCTGCAGGCTCTTGTTTCCCAGATTGGATCAATGACTAACTCTAATAGTCAACCTTCGAGCTCCAGTGGAATCCCCTCTCAACCATTACCCAATCCCAAGGGTGGTATCAATGCTATCACCTTGAGGTCCGGAACCACACTGCAGGAGAGGAATCAGGAGGAGCCAAGCCCACCAGAACACACCTCAGCTGAAGAGGTAGTGAAAATAGAAGATGTTGAAGAAGAAGAGGACATACAGGACACGGCTGAAGAAGAAGAAGTGCAACCACAGGAGGAGGCACCAAATGGCGCAGACACTGCAGAAGACACCACTCTCATTCCATTTCCACAACTTGCAAGGAAGCCCAGGAAGCAGCTGGAACCTGATCCCAAAATGGTAGAGATATTCAAAAAGGTTGAGGTAATTGTTCCCCTTTTTGATGTCATTCAACAGGTACCTAAGTATGCAAAGTTCCTAAAAGATCTATGTATCCATAAAGACAAAATTAATGAATTAGAAACTATTCCCTTAGGAAGTTCCATATCTGCTTTAATGGGAGGTTTACCTGAAAAGTGTAGTGACCCAGGTCCTTGCATGGTTAATTGTACTATAGGTGGTGTAGTATTTTCTAATTACATGTGTGATTTAGGAGTATGTGTAAGTATAATGCCTTTGTCTATATATGATATTTTGAGGCTCCCTCCCTTAAAAAGGTCGGCAGCTCGTTTTGTGTTAGCAGATAAGAGCATTATTATAGTGGCTGGAGTTGCTGAAGACGTATTAGTGGGCATTAAAGGACTCACATTTTCCATTGATTTTTATATCTTGGAGATGCCCCAGAATGCCTCAGATAAGCCATCATCAATCCTACTCGGAAGACCATTCCTGAAGACCTCAAAGTTTAAATTAGATGCTTTCTCAGGAACATACTCTTTTGAAATAGATGGCCGAGTAGTGATCTTCAATCTGAATGGAGTTATGAAGCATCCTCCAGAGGATCATTCTATCCTCCAGTGTGACATTATAGATGAAACCGTGGCTAAAGTTCACCAGGAGGAATTTGAAGAGAAGCACACAGGACAAGGTCCAAGTGTGGGGACATTCTCAGAGGACAATGACAGTGCCTTACCACTGTTACCAGCTCCAGACAATCCAGAGCCTGAACATGATCAGAAGTTAGAATTAAAACCCCTTCCTCCACACCTCAAATATGCTTACCTTGAAGACGGGCAGAAGTTTCCGATTATCATTGCAAGGGAGCTCACTTCCCAACAAGAAGAACAGCTACTTGGTGTGCTGAGGAGGCACAAGAAGGCAATTGGTTTGAGTTTGGCAGACATAGTGGGCATCAACCCTCAAATCTGTGAGCATAGAATATTTTTAGAAGAGGGAGCAAGACCTGTCCGTCAACCACAGAGAAGACTGAACCCCACTATTCTAGAGGTTGTCAAGAACGAAGTGACCAGACTATTAGAGGCAGATATCATCTATCCCATCTCAGACAGTGAATGGGTGAGCCCAGTACAAGTAGTGCCAAAGAAGTCTAGAGTCACTGCAGTGAAGAATGAGCATGGAAAGCTCCTGACAACCAGAGTTCAGAACGCCTGGAGGGTCTGCATTGACTACAGACGCCTCAACCAAGCAACCCGTAAGGATCACTATCCTCTTATATTCATTGATCAAATGCTGGATCGCCTGTCAGGTAAATCGCATTATTGTTTCTTAGATGGTTACACAGGTTATTTCCAGATTCATATAGCTCCTGAGGATCAGGAAAAGACCACTTTTACATGTCCTTTTGGGACTTATGCTTACAAGAGAATGCCCTTTGGCTTGTGCAATGCACCAGCTACTTTCTAAAGGTGCATGATGAGTCTTTTCTCTGATCTTATTAAGGACTGTATGGAAGTCTTTATGGATGATTTTAGTATATACAGCGATTCTTTTAGCCTTTGCTTAGATGGATTATCTAGAGTATTGGATAGATGTGTCAATACAAACCTTGTGCTAAATTTTGAAAAATATCACTTTATGGTTAAACAAGAAATTGTACTAGGACATGTTGTGTCTAATACTGGCATTTCTGTAGACCCAGCAAAGGTGAGTGTTATTTCTAGTTTACCTTACCCCTCTTCTGTGAGGAAAGTTTGTTCGTTCTTGGGCCATGCAGGTTTTTACAGGAGATTTATTAAGGACTTTAGTAAGGTAGCACTTCCCTTATCCAGATTACTACAGAAGAATATTGAGTTCGAGTTCAGTAAAGATTGCAAGCAAGCATTTGATAAGCTGAAGGCCGCCCTGACTCAAGCTCCAATTGTGAGAGGACCAGACTGGAGCCAACCATTTGAGATTATGTGCGATGCTTCCAACCATGCAGTAGGAGCAGCGCTGGCTCAGCGCGAAGGTAAGGATCCTTTTGTTATTGCTTATGCTTCTAAGACTTTAGACGCTGTCCAGTCCAATTATACTACTACTGAAAAAGAGCTTCTTGCTATTGTTTTTGCTCTGGATAAATTCCGAGCTTATTTACTTGGTACTAGAGTAGTAGTGTATTCAGACCATGCAGCTTTAAAGTATCTATTATCTAAAAAGGAGTCTAAATCAAGGCTTATACGTTGGATACTGCTATTACAAGAATTTGATTTAGAAATTAAGGATATGAGTGGTAACCAGAATTTAGTGGCAGACCACTTGAGTCGCCTTGAGCACATTACAGATGATCCCACTCCTATAGCTGATAATTTTCTATTTGATAACCTGCAAGCAGTATCTGAGATAGTCCCTTGGTATGCACCTGTAGCTAATTATTTAGTTAGCCGTACCTTTCCTCCAAAATTTTCTAAGCATCAAAGAGACAAGCTGAAAAGCAAGTCTAAATATTATATATAGGATGACCCATATTTATGGAGATGTGGCGCTGACCAGGTAATTAGACAGTGTGTGCCTCAATCAGAATTCTAATCCATCTTAGAGGCCTGTCACTCATCTGAGAGTGGAGGACATTTTGGCCCTGAAAGAACTTCCAGAAAAATCTTAGACTGTGGATTCTGGTGGCCTACTCTCTTTAGAAACGCCGCTGAATTTTGTAGATCCTGTTTCCCATGCCAGAAATTTAGTAATATATCCAGGAGGGATGAGATGCCTTAGCAAATTATGCTTTTCTGTGAAATTTTTTATGTTTGGGGCATTGACTTCATGGGTCCATTTCCAAATTCTAATGGTTATTTTTATGTTTTGTTAGCTGTGGATTACGTTTCTAAGTGGGTGGAAGCAATTCCTACCCGCACTGATGATGCTAACACGGTTGTTTCCTTTGTGAGAAACCATATTATTTGTCGCTTTGGATCACCACGAGCAATCGTGAGCGATCAAGGCACCCATTTTTGTAACAGGAGACTAACAGGATTGATGAAGAAGCATAGGATAATTCATAAAGTTGCAAAAGCTTACCATCCCCAAACTAATGGGCAAGCCGAGGTGTCAAATAGAGAGATAAAGCATATCTTGCAGAAGATAGTAAAGCCTCATAGAAGAGTCTGGAGCACCAGGCTACAAGATGCACTCTGGGCGTACAGAACAGCATACAAAACACCCATTGGGATGAGTCCTTTCCGCTTAGCTTATGGAAAAGCTTGTCATCTCCCTGTTGAAATAGAACACAAAGCCTTTTGGGCAGTAAAGGAATGCAATATGGGAATTGAAGGAGCCGGAGCTGAAAGGAAGTTGCAACTGCAAGAACTGGAAAGCCTTCGCCTAGAAGCCTATGAGAATTCAAGACTATACAAGGAGAAGATGAAGGCTGTACATGATCAGCACATCAAGAGGAAAGAGTTCCAACCTGGGGACTCAGTCCTCCTTTACAAATCTCGACTGAAGCTCATGCCAGGCAAGTTGAGATCGAGATGGGAAGGTCCATACAGAGTAGAGAAGGCCGAACCGTACGGAGTTTATCACCTTAGCCATCCTTCGAGCTCTGAACTTATCAAAGTTAATGGACATCGCTTAAAGCTGTACCATGGCGAGAAGCGAAAGAAAGACAAGGAACTCGAGATCTTCCGCTTGGAAGACCCCCACATAGCCAAAGACTGAGCTAATGGAGCGTCCAACTTACGGACGTTAAAGCAAAGTGCTAGGTGGGAGACAACCCACCATGGTATGATCGTTCTTTTCTTTATTTTTAGTTTCCTTATTCAATAACTCTTCTCTTTATTAGTATATTTCGCGCATCTGCATTCACATACTTTGGCTTTTGATTAAAAAAAAATTTCCACGCGACGCGGCCGCCTCAGTGACACGTCCGCATCGCAAGGAGCTGAGGGAAAAATAAAAACGAATAGAGAGTCACGCGAGAGCGTGGCTGGAGGCGTGCCAATGGCACAAATCATCCAACGCGATCGCGTCGCTGACGCGACCGCGTCATATGGGAATAGTGGCCTCCCACGCGGCCGCGTGACAAGGATTTTGGCGTAATAATGGTGCACAGCTGAAAGTTGTGCTAGAGTGGTGCTGGACTGGTGCTGGACGCGCAGTCCACCTCATGCGACCACATGCCCCACGCAGCCGCGTCGTATCCCAAAAATAGCCCACTCACGCGATCGCATGCCCAATGCGATCGCGTCACCCAAAATTTGGCATTTAATGATTTTGAACAGAGAGTTGTGCGAGTGCGAGGCGACTCTCGCGCCAATGGCACAAATTGGGTCACGCGACCGCGCGACCGACGCGACCGCGTCAATCACCTTAAGCGCAAGTCGCGCGACCGCGTGCCCCACGCGATCGCGTCGCTTGCGGCGCACAATTTTCCTAATTTTGCCAAATATCATATCTTTTTTCTCCCCAAATCCTATTTTCTCTTTTCCCCCTTATTTCTTCTTCCTACCTTCCTCCTTCTTCCTCCTTTCTCACTTTTTACTTTCTCTCACCCCCATTAACAAGGTTTTTTCTCTTCTTCCCTCATCACTTTTCTATTATTCTTCTTATTTTTACATGTTATCTTCTTTTCTTTTCTTTTTACCTTCATTGTTCTTATTTTCTTTTTCTTTCTTTTTCCTTTTTACTTGGTGTTATCAATTTATATGAGTCATTATTTGTAATTATATGCTTGTGGATTGTTATAAATTTGTTTGACAATTATATATTATTTTAAGGGATTACTTGCATGCTCAAATTCCTATTTTCAAGAACTTATTCTACATGCATGCTATGGATTTGTGAAAAAGCCCATATGGCATTATGAACTTCTCTACCTTATTCTACTCTAATATCCAATGCTTGCTTTTCACAAAATCCTTTCACTATTTTATTAATTGAATTTAATTGTCAATACAAACGTGATAATTTGTTACGAATGATAACATATTTCAATTGGACATTGAATGCTTGATCTATGCTACTCATGCCTTTGCCTGCATGCCAATAAACCTCTTGCATTCCATTGTACCACCTGCACTTGCTATATTTTCATTGATGAGCTTTTCACATGTAATCCGGACCATGTGTTAATGCCATTCGTCTTTATTGTGCATTGATTATCACTTACACCACCCTCTTCCTTGCTCTATCCCTTTAAATTTAATTTACTTTCTTTTCCCTTTTTCAGGATGGCCACCAAGAAAGGAAAGGAGAAAGCTACTCCCAAACAACCAGCAAGAAGAGGAACAAAAAGAGCATTAGTGGCAGAACCCTCTTCCACTGCAGTCAAGCCCTCAACAAAGAAGATTAAGAGGATAATAAAGGTTGATGATAAAGAAAGAGCCTTTCCAGCAAAGGACACTGCGCGATTCTCCAATCGCTACTGTGAGCAGATGTTCCCCATTCTGGCAGAAAGGAATTCCAACAACGAATACCTTCTTCTCCTCCCGCCCAATATTGCTACCTTTGTTGAGCCGCAAATTGCCCGAAGACAATGGGATTTCCTATAGAGACAGCCAAGGCAGGTCAATCTTTCTTGGGTAGTCGAGTTCTACTCCAACTTCCACCTGCCAACTCTGCAGTCTGTCTTTGTTCGTTAGAAGCAAGTCCCCATTACAGAAGAGGTCATTCAAAGAGCTCTAAGTCTTCCCCCTATTCCAGAAGGATTGGACGCCTTTCAAGAAGCCGCACTCAAGTGCCAGATGTACCAATTTGATTGGGACGCTGTTATCAGAGTTATCGCACTACCTGGCAACCGATGGATCTTCGGATACCATCGTACCCACCCTAAGGGAATTTCGGCTTCAGCACTTACCTTGGAGGCTCGCGTTTGGGCACAGATCATGTCCCATTACATTTTTCACGAGTCTTCCTTCACTGCGGACATGGCCGTTCTACTATGGTGCATCCTTACAGACCAGCCTCTGAATCTACTAAGACATATCCGGAATGCCATGGGACACGTACAAATTGTGGGCAACTTACCCTTTCCCGCCTTGGTCTTAGATCTTGTCTTAGCAGTCGGAGTCTCCTACAGAGCTGGAGACACCAAAGCCATGCTCCCACGGGATGATCAGTATGTCCCTAATGGGAAATACCTCAGACTTTCAGCAGCCACTACAAGCCTTCCTACTGCTCCGGTTGAAGATATTCCTTCTTCAACACCACAAGCACCTACAACTGATGAACTGCTCCAGCAGATAATCAAAAGGTTGGATCGGCAAGAACAGAAAGCGAAGTTAAGAGAGCGTCGTAACGAGCGCCGATTCAAACACCTCAAGGAGCTACTCAAGGGACACTTCAAGGACTCAGACACCCCGGACTCCACTTCCTTTACCAGCACAGGGAGCCATGATGGTCCCAACTGTGGAGACACTGCTACCAGCCCACCCCTGTTCCTGACAGATGGCACCGAGGACAGTGCAAAGCCCTAAGTGTGGGGAGGTCGGTCAGTACCTGACTTCCGGAGGTAATTTCTCTTCCCTAGCACCAATAAATTAGGATATTTAGTTAGATTTTCTTTCTTTCATAGAATAGGATAAATTGCATAGTTATAGGTTAGTTGCATGCATGTTCTGCTTGATTGAAAAGACAATAAGTTTCTTCTAAGACTCTATCTTTGGAACAAAATTTCACTAATTTTAATTAAAAAATAATTTTTAGGTTAAAATTGCTTGAAGTTGTAATTAGAACATGATTTTTGAGCTAAAGAACACACAACCTGTGAGATTTGAGCCTTTACGAATGGTTACATTATTTAACCATAATTATTTTATTCTTGTGTGTTTACCTCTCTATGATTGTAATCTATATTTTGTTTCATCTTATATGTCCAATGTTTATTATATTTATATGCTTGCATATGATTGAGGCCATTATTTGTTTAGCTTACTTATCCAAATTAAGCCTACCCTTTTAATTACCTTTGTTAACCACTTTGAGCCTTTAAATCCCATTTGTTCTATATTTTACCACATTACTAGCCTTAAGCGGAAAAACAATTATACATCCCAATTTGAATCTTTGGTTAGCTTAAGATAGAAGAGTGTGTGTTATTTAAGTATGGGAAATTGTGGGAACAAAAGAATAATAAGGGAATGAGGATAATATACTGGGAATTTGGATACCTACTCATGTGAAACTATAAGAATAAAAAATCTATGTGCATTGATAAGCTATGTTTATTCTTATGTTTCTATGTTTAAAAAAAAAATCCAAAAATATCTAATAAATAAATAAGGGGACAAAATTACCCCAATTTAAGAATTCAAAAGTCAATGCATGTATGATAAAAATTAAAATAAGAGTTGAAACATGAGTATGGAAAGCGAAAGAAAATTTCTGGGTAGCTAGGTGTGAATTCTAAGGTTATATAGAGTATGTATATAGGTTATGTTAAAGCTTGGGTTAATTAAAGATTCAAATTATAAGCTTACTTAGTCATATATGATCCTTACCCTTACCTTGGCCTAGTTACAACCTTGAAAAGACCTCATGATGTTTGCATTGGTATGTTAAATGTTGTCGATTGGTTAGGAGAAGAACAAAAATTAGAAAGCATGATTAGAGAAGGATAGAGTGATTACCCTATACACTAGAGAGACTAGAGTGTACATACACCATCAGTGAGGGTTCCATGCTTGAATTTCTATGTTCCCTGCTTTCATGAGCTATCTTCTTGCATTTTTACCTGCTCTTACTTTAAGAGAATTGAATTAGTGGAATTTGAATTATAATTGTTTTGAAGAACTTATTTACTATTGATCAAGTGGACAAGAATCATGTAGTTGCATTCATATATATAGTTGGCATTGCATTGCATTTCATAGGTTTTACATGTTCTTACTCATTTATTTTATCTCCTTCAATTAAGCATGAGGACATGCTAATGTTTAAGTGTGGGGAGGTTGATAAACCACTATTTCATGGTTTATATTATGTTTTATTTGTGTGGTTTTATCATGATCTTTGACCACTTATTCATTAAATAAGCATGCATTTATATTTCCTTCCTAAAGATGTTTTATGGTTGAAAACTTGCTTCCTAGAGACTTTTAATTATGTATTTTATTTCTCCCTTATTCCATTCGATGTCGTGATCTGTGTGTTAAGTGTTTCAGGCTTTATAGGGCATGAATGAGTTGGAGATTGGAAGGGAAGCCTACAAAAATGGAAGGAACACAAGAAATTGAGGAGATGACCAGCGAGAAGCGACGCGGCCGCATGGATGACGCGACCGCGCGGAAGAGAGCAATTTGCAGCGACGCGGCCGCATGGACGACGCGTCCGCGTGGCAAAGCAGAAACGCGAATGACGCGTCCGCATGATCGACGCGATCGCATGACGTGCGCGATCTGCTAATCTGCAGAATTCGCTGGGGACGATTTTGGGCCCTATTTTGACCCAGTTTTTGACCCAGAACAGCAGACTAGAGCCAGAGAACATGCAGAAACCAGGGACAACATTCATTCTGCATAGTTTTAGTTTTTAGATCTAGTTTTACTCCTCCTCTAGGTTTTCTCTCTACACATTCATAGTTTTTAGGATAGGTTATTTTCATTGTTTTTTGCATTGGGATATTGAGAAGTGTTATTTGCCTCATCAAGACTTCGACATTCTAGTTCGTTCTCTTCACTTGTCTCTTACTCTTCCATATTCCTTAATTTTATTTGATTTTACGATTGGATTATTTTAGCTTTTATTAATATAAGAATTACTTTTGCTTTTAATTAATCTTTTCATCATTACTTATCATGTCTTTCTTTAATTCCTACGTTGATGTTATGAATTTTACATTTACAATGAGTGAGTAGTTCCCTAACTTGATGGGGAGTTGATTGAAAGGAACCCTTGAGCGGAATGTTCAAGAGAATGGTTGTAATTGAGTTTATTGTTGGCTTGCTCTCTAGTTCCTAACACCAATCCTCCCAAGAGTGGATTGGAAATTGTGGATAGAACAGCATTCCAACTTATTTGACCTCCCCTTACTTAGTAAAGGATAACTAAACGTAATAATTCTCAATT
Source organism: Arachis ipaensis (assembly GCF_059453495.1). NCBI lineage: Eukaryota > Viridiplantae > Streptophyta > Magnoliopsida > Fabales > Fabaceae > Arachis > Arachis ipaensis. The sequence continues at coordinate 59,579,659 of NC_142444.1, forward strand.
GTCAATTAATCTTGAGAGTATTCCATCAAGAATAGGGCTTCCATGTAATTAACTCCCAATCAAGGTTTTTATTTAAATTTATATAAATTCTCCAATTTAATTTTCTGTCATTCAATCAAACATTTTTGAAAACATTCTAATTAATAAAATAGCACCCTTTCCTGCAACTCGTTGGGAGACGACCTGAGACTCATACTCCCAGTATTTTAATTTTATTTTTTGTGACACCCTTCTAAATTGATAAGGCAGATTTTTGGTGAGTTAAGAACTATACTTGCAATGTATATATTTTAACAATTTTTAATTTGCTAATTTCTGCCCGCATCACTTACCTCTAGCCGTAAAGCAAAGGATAACAAAGTACCATGACAGTTGTAGAGCTCATACAATAATATATATGGAAAGAAGTAATAATACTAGAAGTCCAATGAAGGAGATAAAAACTCAAAGTTGTATAAAGTGGAATTACAAGCGCAAAACGTTCATACACAATAACTAACACGCATAGATACGACAAGAACAGAACATAATATATATCACCTTACATAAAGCTGCAAGATACAAGGTAGTAGCTAGATAGATAAACAAAGTAAACAACTATACATATATATATAGTCAAGAGAAACTAGTCTCAGTCCGTGGAGTTTAGATCGACTAGTAAAAATGATACAATACAGTTTTTATAAAAGACTTACTTCCTATCTCTCAAAGTTTTCAAAATACAAGCCTCTAATACACGCCGTACCTACCTCAACACTTTGTACAAAGTGGAATTACAAGCGCAAAATGTTCATACACGATAACTAAAATGCATAGACACGACAAGAACAGAACATAATATATACCACCTTACATAAAGCTCCAAGATACAAGCTAGTAGCTAGATAGATAAACAAGGTAAACAAACAAACACACACACACACACACATACACACACACACACACACACACACACACAGATATATATAACTAGTCTCAGTCCATGGAGTTTAGATCGACCAATAAAAATAGATACAATACAGTTTTTATAAAAGTCTTACATCCTATCTCTCAAAGTTTTCAAAATACAAGCCTCTAATACATGGCGTACCTACCTCAACACTTAACAATTCACCATCTACCCAATACTAGATCACCCGTAAACAACCAAAATTACAAAATCTACTCAAAAACCAAACCTAAAAATGCAAAACTGTTAGGGCAGAAAATTGGAGTATGAATTTCGAGTTCTTACACAAATCGGAGCACCATAACTCAAGTTATGAGCGAAATAAGGTGATGATGAATAGTATTTCTTCATCTCTTCACTCAACTTAGCAGCGCCCCTTTCTTTGTCTTTGGGTGAAAATGAGCTAAATTGCTCATTAAAGTGGTATTTATATATTGGAGTAATTACCCAAATCAGTCCCCAAGGATTTTAAAAACGGACATTTTAGTCTCCAAGAAAAATTAATACACAGACCAATCCCCAAGGTTTTACTCCGACAGACAAATCAGTTTCCAGTTTATTTTTCGGCAGAATAACTACCCAGATCAGTCCTCAAAGATTTTAAATATGTACATTTTAGTCCCTGATGAGCGGATATTTTATACGCTTTTTCGGGTTAATTTCATATAATTTTTAGTATGTTTTAGTTAGTTTTTACTTTATTTTCATTAGTTTCTAGGCAAAATTCATATTTCTGGACTTTACTATGAGTTTGTGTGTTTTTCAGTAATTTCAGGTATTTTCTGGCTGAAATTGAGGGAGCTGAGCAAAAATCTAATTCAGGCTGAAAAAGGACTGCTGATGCTGTTGGATCCTGACCTCTCTGCACTCGGAATGGAATTTCTGGAGCTACAAGAGTCCAATTGACGCGCTTCTAATTGCGTTGGAAAGTAGACATCCAGGGCTTTCCAGCAATATATAATAGTCTATACTTTGCTCAAGGATAGATGACGTAAACTGGCGTTCAACGCCAGTTCCATGTTGCAGTCTGGCGTCCAGCGCCAGAAACACGTTACAAGTTGGAGTTCAACGCCAGAAATAGGTTAGAGCCTGGCGTTGAACGCCCAAAACAGCCCAGGCACGTGAGAAGCTTTAGACTCAGCCCCAGCACACACCAAGTGGGCCCCAGAAGTGGATTTCTGCACTATCTATCATAGTTTACTCATTTTCTGTAAACCTAGGTTACTAGTTTAGTATTTAAACAACTTTTAGAGACTTATTTTGTATCTCATGACATTTTAGATCTGAATTTTGTACTCTTTGACAGCATGGGTCTCTAAACTCCATTGTTGGGGGTGAGGAGCTCTACTGTGTCTCGATGAATTAATGCAAGTATTTCTGTTTTCCATTCAAACATGCGTGTTCCTATCTAAGATATCCATTCGCACTTCAACATGAATGTGATGAACGTGACAATCATCATCATTCCCCCACGAACGCGTGCCTGACAACCACTTCCGTTCACCGTAGAATGAATGAATATCTCTTGGATCTCTTAATCAGAATCTTCGTGGTATAAGCTAGATTGATGGCAGCATTCAAGAGAATCCGGAAAGTCTAAACCTTGTCTGTGGTATTCCGAGTAGGATTCAAGGATTGAATGACTGTGACAAGCTTCAAACTCGCGAGTTCTGGGCGTAGTGACAGACGCAAAAGGATAGTAAATCCCATTCCGGTACGATTGAGAACCTGCAGATGATTAGCCATGCGGTGACAGCGCACCTGGACCCTTTTCACTGGAAGGATGGATGGTAGCCATTGACAACGGTGATCCACCAACACACAGCTTGCCATAGGAGGACGTGCGTGCGTGAATCAGGAAACAGAGGAAAGCAGAATTTCAGAAGACAAAGCATCTCCAAAACTCCAACATATTCTCCATTACTGCATACAAGTATAATTTGTGTTCTGCCCTTCTTACTTTTTACAATTCAAATTAAGAATTATTATTGATATTATATCCTGACTAAGAGTTACGAGATAATCATAGCTTGCTTCAATCCAACAATCTCCGTGGGATCGACCCTTACTCACGTAAGGTATTACTTGGACGACCCAGTGCACTTGCTGGTTAGTTGTGCGAAGTTGTAAGAGAGTAATGTGAACATTAACATTACAATTTCGTGCACCAAGTTTTTGGCGCCGTTGCTGAGGATTGTTTTAGTTTGAACAACTGACGGTGAATCTTGTTGCTTAGATTAGGAAAATTTTGTCTTTTGGGTCAGAGTCTTTTATATTCTTCTCAAAAAAAAAATAAAAAAATAAAATAAAAATAAAAATAGTATTTTTTCTTAGTTATTAAAAATATTTTTCAAAACAAGTGTTACATTTACTGCCCATTTGGCTAGAGCGTTGGTCTGTGTTCTTGGTAAATTGGGTACCTTCTTTTTAAAATTCTTTTTCAAAAATAATTTTTACATTAAATCTTGTGCCAAACTTTAAGTTTGGTGTGTTCTTGTTGATTTTTCTTTGGTTTTCAAAAAATCTTATTTTAGTTTTCAAAAAATTTTAAGTTGGTGTTCTTTCTTCATGTTCTTGTGTTCTTGTGAATCTTCAAAGTGTTCTTGAGTTTTCCTTGTGTCTTGATCTTAAAATTTTTAAGTTTGGTGTTCCTTGGTGTTTTCCCTCCAAAATTTTCGAAAACATGGAGCATTAGATCTAAAAATTTTAAACCTTGTGCTATCTTATTGTTTTTCTCTCTCCTCTTTAAATTCAAAAATATCTTTTCTCTCTATTTTAAAGCAAATTTTCGAAATTTACCTTTAAAATTCAGATTTTTATTTCAAAATTTAAAACCTTTTTCAAAAATCATCATATCCTTTTCAAAACTTTCTAACCCCTCTACTGCTTCATATGGGAGTAGTATCTACATACCCTCCATTGGAGTCAGTAGCTTTGAGTTGAATCCTCAACTCATTATCATGGTGCAGCAAAGCTGCCAGTATTCCGGTCTTCCACAGGAAGAACCTACAGAGTTTCTAGCACAGATTTTACAAATTGCTGACACAGTACATGATAAGGAAGTAGATTAGGATGTTGGTGCACGAAATTGTGATGTCCAGGCTCAAACTATTCCTGGCACGTGAGCAACTTGGTACGGGTAATCGTGATTACACATTCATAATTTGTCACAACTTCGATACAACTATCCAGCAAGTGCACTGGGTCGTCCAAGTAATACCTTACGTGAGTAAGGGTCGAATCCCACGGAGATTGTTGGTATGAAGCAAGCTATGGTCACCTTGTAAATCTCAGTCAGGCAGATATAAAGTGATAATGGTGTTTTCGAATAATAAATAATAGAATAGGGATAGAGGTACTTATGTAAATCATTGGTAGGAATTTCAGATAAGCGAATGGAGATGCTTTTCGTTCCTCTGAACCTCTGCTTTCCTGCTATCTTCATCCAATCAGTCTTACTCCTTTCCATGGCTGGCTTTATGTGATACATCACCACTGTCAATGGCTACTTTCGGTCATCTCTTGGGAAAATGATCCAATGCCCTGTCACGGCACGGCTAATCGTCTGGAGGCATCACCCTTGTCAATGGCTTCATCTTATCCTCTCAGTGAATAATATGCTCACGCACCCTGTCACGGCACGGCTATTCATCTGTCGGTTCTCGATCATGCTGGAATAGGATTTACTATCCTTTTGCGTCTGTCACTAACGCCCTGCAATCGCGAGTTAGGAGCTCGTCACAGTCATTCAATCATTGAATCCTACTCGGAATACCACAGACAAGGTTTAGACCTTCCGGATTCTCTTGAATGCCGCCATCATTCTAGCTTACGCCACGAAGATTCCGGTTAGGAGATCTAAGAGATATTCATTCTAGCTTATTTCATGTAGAACAGAAGTGTTTGTCAGGCACGCGTTCATAAAGGAGAAGGATGATGAGCGTCACACATAATCATCACCTTCATCACGTTCTTGGGTGCGAATGGATATCTTAGAAGAGAAATAAGAAGAATTGAATAGAAAACAGTAGTACTTTGCATTAATCTTTGAGGAACAGCAGAGCTCCACACCTTAATCTATGGAGTGTAGAAACTCTACCGTATGAAAATACATAAGTGAAGGTCCAGGCATGGCCGTGTGGCCAGCCCCCATGGTCTAAGAACAATGCGTCCAAAGATGTCAAATACAATAGTAAGAGGTCCTATTTATAATAAACTAGTCACTAGGGTTTACAGAAGTAAGTAATTGATGTATAAATCCTCTTCCGGGGCCCACTTGGTGTGTGCTTGGGCTGGGCTTTAAGTGTTGCACGTGCAGAGGTCCTCCTTGGAGTTGAACGCCAGCTTTTGTGCCAGTTTGGGCGTTCAACTCTGGTTTTGGCTCCTTTTCTGGCGCTGGACGCCAGATTTGGGTAGAAAGCTGGCGTTGAACGCCCGTTTACGTCGTCTATTATTGGCCAAAGTATGGACTATCATACATTGCTGGAAAGCCCTGGATGTCTACTTTCCAACGCAATTGGAAGCGCGCCATTTCGGGTTCTGTAGCTCCAGAAAATCCACTTTGAGTGCAGGGAGGTCAGAATCCAACAGCATCAGCAGTCCTTTTTCAACCTCTGAATCTGATTTTTGCTCAAGTCCCTCAATTTCAGCCAGAAAATACCTGAAATCACAGAAAAACACACAAACTCATAGTAAAGTCCAGAAATGTGAATTTAACATAAAATCTATTAAAAACATCCCTAAAAGTAACTAGATTCTACTAAAAACATACTAAAAACAATGCCAAAAAGCGTATAAATTATCCGCTCATCAGATGTCTACAGATTATTACTGTTTCCATTTGCTGTAAAAGACCAAGCCAAGAGGTGGTTAAATAACCAACCTAAGGCTAGCATAAGGACATGGAAACAGCTGACAGAAAAATTCCTGAATCAATACTTTCCTCCAAAACGGATGACACAGCTAAGGTTGGACATCCAAGGCTTTAAACAAGGAGATAATGAATCTCTTTATGATGCCTGAGAGAGATACAGAGAAATGCTATGAAAATGCCCCTCTGAAATGTTTTCAGAGTGGGTTCAGTTAGACTTCTTCTATTATGGGCTTACAGAAAGAGCTCAGATCTCTCTAGATTACTGAGCTGGTGGATCTATCCACATGAGAAAGACAATTGAAGAAGCTCAAGAGCTCATTGATACAGTTGCCAGAAATTAGTATCTGTACCTAAGCAGTGACCTTTCCATGAAAGAAGAGGTTAAAACAGTAACTGCTGAACTCAGTCCTGTAAAACAAGCTACTGAATTCAATCGGCAATTGGACTTTCTAACACAACAGTTAGCCGAATTCAAAGATAGACTACAAGAGACAAGGATGGCTAATATAAATATGGAAGAACAATTGAAGCAAACAAAATAGCAGCTGTCAAAACAAATAACAGAAGAATGCCAAGCAGTTCAATTAAGAAGTGGGAAAACATTAAATACCCCACCTCAAGGCAGCAGGAAGCCAAGAAATGAGCAAACCACCTAAAATCCATCTGAGGACAGTAAGAGCCCAGGAAAAAATAATTCTGGCATTAAAACGCCAGAAATTGGGTGGAAGGTTGGCGCTGAACGCCCAGACCATGCTCAGGACTGGCGTTCAACGCCAGAAACAAGCAAGGAACTGGCGTTGAACGCCCAAAGAAAGCACAGTTCTAGCGTTCAGATGCCAGGAACAGATGAGGAATTGGCATCTAACGTCACTCCAACTTCTAACTCTGGCACTCAAATGCCAGAGAGGGATCAGACACACACAAGTGCTAATGACAACCCCTCTAAAAAGGCTTCTTCAACTATTTCTGTAGGAAATAAACCTACAGCAACCAAGGTTGAGGAATATAAAGCCAAGATACCTTATCCTCAAAAACTCCGCCAAGAGGAGCAGGATAAGCAATTTGCTCACTTTGCAGATTATCTCAGGACTCTTGAAATTAAGATTCCATTTGCAGAGGCACTTGAGAAAATACCTTCTTATGCCAAGTTCATGAAAGAGATCTTGAGTCATAAGAAGGATTGAAGAGAAACTGAAAGAGTTCTCCTCACTGAAGAATGCAGTGCAGTCATTCTAAAAAGCTTTCCTGAAAAGCTTAAAGATCCCGGAAGCTTTCTAATACCATGCACATTAGAGGGAAATTGCACCAGGACAGCTTTATGCGATCTTGGGGCAAGCATCAACCTAATACATGCATCCACTATCAGAAAGCTTGGTTTAACTGAAGAAGTTAAACCAACCCGGATATGTCTCCAACTTGCTTATGGCTCCATTAAATACCCATCAGGCGTGATTGAGGACATGATTGTCAGGGTTGGGCCATTCGCCTTTCCCACTGACTTCGTAGTGCTGGAGATGGAGGAGCACAAGAGTGCTACTCTCATTGATGTCCAAAAGGGGGAAGTCACCCTGAGAGTCAATGAAGATGAGTTTAAGTTGAATGCTGTCAATGCCATGCAGCATCCAGACACACCAAAAGACTGCATGAAAATTGATCTTATTGACTCTTTGGTAGAAGAGATCAACATGGCTGAGAGTCTCGAATCAGAGCTAGAAAACATCTTTAAAGATGTTCCACCTGATCTAGAGGATTCAGAGGAATTGAAAGAGTCTCTGAAATTTCCTCAGGAAGAGGAAAAACCTCCTAAAACCGAGCTCAAATCATTACCACCATCCCTGAAATATGCATTTCTGGGAGAAGGTGATACTTTTTCAGTGATCATAAGCTCTGCTTTAAATCCACAAGAAGAGGAAGCACTAATTCAAGTGCTAAGGACACACAAGACAGCTCTTGGGTGGTTCATAAGTGACCTTAAGGGCATAAGCCCAGCTAGATGCATGCACAAGATCTTATTGGAGGACAATGCTAAGCCAGTGGTTCAACCATAGAGGCGGCTAAATCCAACCATGAAGGAAGTGGTGCAGAAAGAGGTCACTAAATTACTGGAGGCTGGGATTATTTATCCTATTTCAGATAGCCCCTGGGTGAGTCCTGTTCAAGTTATCCCTAAAAAGGGAGGCATGACAGTGGTTCATAATGAAAAAAATGAACTGGTTCCTACAAGAACAGTTACAGGGTGTTGCATGTGTAATGATTACAGAAGGCTCAATACAGCCACCAGAAAGGATCATTTTCCTTTACCATTCATAGACCAAATGCTAGAAAGACTAATAGGTCATAATTATTACTGCTTTTTGGATGGCTATTCAGGCTACAACCAAATTGCAATAGATCCCCAGGATCAAGAGAAAACAGCATTCACATGTCCATCTGGAGTATTTGCTTACAGAAGGATGCCTTTTGGGCTGTGTAATGCGCCTGCAACCTTTCAGAGATGCATGCTCTCTATTTTCTCTGATATGGTGGAAAAATTTCTGGAAGTCTTCATGGATGACTTCTCAGTATATGGAGACTCATTCAGCTCCTGTCTTGATCACCTGACACTGGTTTTGAAAAGATGCCAAGAGACCAACCTGGTTTTAAACTGGGAAAAATGTCACTTTATGGTGATTGAAGGGATTGTCCTTGGGCATAAAATTTCAAACAAGGGAATAGAGGTGGATCAAGCTAAAATAGAGGTAATTGAAAAATTACCACCACCTGCCAATGTTAAGGCAATCAGAAGCTTTCTGGGGCATGCAGGATTCTATAGGAGGTTTATAAAGGATTTTTCAAAAATTGCAAAACCTCTAAGTAACCTGCTAGCTGCTGACACGCCATTTGTGTTTGACACAGAGTGTCTGCAGGCGTTTGAAACTCTGAAAGCTAAGCTAGTCACAGCACCAGTTATCTCTGCATCAGACTGGACATTACCGTTCTAATTAATGTGTGATGCCAGTGATCACGCCATTGGTGCAGTACTGGGGCAGAGGCATGACAAGCTTCTGCATGTCATTTATTATGCTAGCCGTGTTTTGAATGATGCCCAGAAAAATTACACAACCACAGAAAAAGAATTGCTTGCAGTGGTTTATGCCATTGACAAGTTTAGATCATACTTAGTAGGATCAAAAGTGATTGTGTACACAGATCATGCTGCTCTTAAATATCTACTCACAAAGCAGGATTCAAAACCCAGACTCATAAGATGGGTGTTACTTCTGCAAGAGTTTGATATAGAAATAAGAGACAGAAAAGGGACAGAAAACCAAGTGGCTGACCATCTGTCCCGGATAGAACCAGTGGAAGGGGCGTCCTCCCCCTCTATTGAGATCTCTGAAACCTTTCCGGATGAGCATTTGTTCGCCATTCAGGAATTACCATGGTTTGCAGACATTGCAAACTACAAAGCTGCAAGGTTCATTCCCAAGGAGTACAGCAGGCAACAAAGGAAAAAATTAATTACTGATGCAAAGTACTACTTGGGGGATGAACCCTATCTCTTTAAGAGATGTGCAGACGGAATAATCCGTAGGTGTGTGCCTAAAGAAGAAGCGCAGAGGATCCTATGGCATTGCCATGGATCACAATATGGAGGCCATTTCGGAGGTGAGCGAACAGCCACCAAGGTCCTCCAATGTGGTTTCTACTGGCCTACACTCTATAGAGATTCCCGAGAGTTTGTACGTAACTGTGATAGTTGCCAGAGAGCTGGTAATTTGCCTTATAGTTATGCCATGCCTCAACAAGGAATCTTGGAGATTGAGTTGTTTGATGTATGGGGAATTGATTTCATGGGGCCTTTCCCACCATCATACTCAAACACTTATATTCTAGTGGCAGTTGACTATGTATCAAAATGGGTAGAGGCCATTGCCACACCCACCAATGATACTAAAACAGTACTAAAGTTCCTCCAGAAATACATATTCAGCAGATTTGGTGTCCCTAGGGTACTAATCAGTGATGGGGACACTCACTTCTGCAACAAACAGCTTTACTCTGCCATGGTTCGGTATGGGATTCGCCATAAGGTGGCAACTCCATATCATCCACAGACAAATGGGCAAGCTGAAGTCTCTAACAGAGAACTAAAAAGAATCCTGGAACGGACTGTAAGTACCCGTAGAAAGCATTGGGCACGAAGCTTGGATGATGCTCTGTGGGCTTACAGAACAGCATTCAAGACTCCCATAGGGACCTCTCCTTACCAACTTGTGTATGATAAGGCTTGTCACCTGCCCGTGGAATTGGAACATAAGGCCTACTGGGCAACCAGATTCCTTAACTTTGATGCCAAATTAGCTGGAGAGAAAAGATTGCTCCAGCTGAATGAGCTAAAGGAATTTAGATTCACTGCTTTCGAAAATGCCAAGCTTTACAAAGAGAAATCAAAAAGGTGGCATGATAGAAAGCTGTCATCTAGAATCTTTGAACCAGGACAAAAGGTTCTGTTGTTTAACTCTAGGCTCAGGCTATTTCCCGGGAAACTGAAGTCCCGGTGGAGAGGACCATATGTGATTACAAGTGTATCACCATATGGTTATGTGGAGCTTCAAGATATTGATTCTGATAAGAAGTTCATTGTTAATGGACAGAGAATCAAGCACTATCTTGAAGGCAATGTTGAGCAAGAGTGCTCAAGGCTGAGGCTAGATTAAAAACTCAGCAAGGTCCAGCTAAAGACAATAAAGAAGCATTGCTGGGAGGCAACCCAGCCATGGGGCATCACTTCCTCTAAGCATTTTGCCCTATTCTTGATTTTATTTGTTTAATAAAGTTCATTGATACTAAGGTAAAGAGTCAATTGTATAAGTTTACAGGGTTACAGAAGGATTCTGCACACAAAATAGAGAAAAAGAGCTCACTGGCAAGAAAACGCCAGTAAAAGTCTATTTTGGGCGTTCAACGCCCAAAAGAAGCATCCATTGGGTATTGAACGCCAGTAAGGATAGCCATTTGGGCATTAAACGCCAGAAAGAAGCATCTTCTGGGCGTTGAACGCCAGAAAGAAGCTCCTTCTGGGCGTTTAACGCCAGATTTACAGCGTCCTGGGCGTTCAGAAAAACGCCCAGTGACAAAGGAGTTCCTGGCGTTCAACGCCAGAAAGAAGCAACAGCTGGGCGTTGAACGCCCAGGAGAAGCAGCAATTGGGCGTTGAACTCCCAAAACATGCAGCGTTTGGGCGTTCAAACGCCAGGATGGTGGGGAGGAGGTAAATTCGTTTCTTTCTTCATATTTTTTATTTTAATTTTCATGTTTCAATTCATGATTTCTTGCATAAACATGTTACAAACCCTGATTTCTAAAATCCCTAATTTCTAAAAACCCCACTTTAAAAATATCAAATGTATCTTAATCCATAAGCACAAATCCTTTTTTTTATCCAATTCAACTCTTTTTCAAAACTTTCAAAACAAATCTATCTCTTTTCATTCAAAAATCTTTTCAACTAATCACTATCTTTTTCAAATCTCCATATTATCTTTTTCAAAAAATCCAAATTTATCTTTTTCAAATATCTTTCATATCTTTTCAATTTTAAATTATATCTTTTCTTATCATACTTATCTCTTTTTAAATCATATCTTCTATCTTATCTTTCTCCCTATTTTCGAAAACCCACCCCCCTCCCTTTTAAAAACACATTCGGCCTCCTTCCTCTCATCCACCATTCAACACTAGCTCTCCTTCTATCCCTCTCCTTTCTTTTCTTTTGCTTGAGGACAAGCAATCCTCTAAGTTTGGTGTGTTTATCCGTGATCACTAAACCATACCCACTAAGATCATGGCTCCTAAAGGAAAACAACCCACTCCAAGAGGTAAGAAAGAGAGTGTTCCAAAACCACTTTGGAATCAAGGGAGGTTCTTAACCAAAGAACATTCAGACCATTACTACAAAATAATGGGTCTAAGATCTGTGATCCCGGAAGTCAAGTTTGATCTGAAAGAAGATGAATATTCGGAGATCCAAGAGCAGATTCGAAACAGGAACTGGGAAGTCCTAGCTAATCCTGAAACGAAAGTGGGAAGGAATATGGTTCAAGAATTCTACGCTAATCTGTGGCAAACAGACAGGCAGAGAATATTTGGAGCTGCCCTCTACGACTACAGGACTGTGGTCAGAGGAAAGATTGTTCACATCCACCCTGACAAAATCAGGGAGATCTTTAAGCTACCTCAGCTGAAAGATGATCCAGACTCCTTCAATAGGAGAATGATGAGAACAAACAAGGACCTGGATAAGATTCTAGAGGATATATGCATCCCTAGAGCTAGGTGGACCACCAGCACGAAGGGTGTCCCAAGTCAACTCAAGAGAGAAGATCTCAAACCAGTCGCCAGAGGATGGCTGGACTTCATTGGGCGTTCTATATTGCCCACCAGCAACCGTTCTGAAGTCAATATTAGAAGAGCAGTGATGATCCATTGCATTATGTTGGGAAAAGAAGTAGAAGTTCATCAACTGATCCCATCTGAATTCTACATACTTGCCAACAAGAACTCCAAGGATGCCAGGTTGGCTTATCCAAGCCTAATCTCTATGCTCTGCAAAGATGCTGGAGTAAAGATGGGAATAACAGAGTATATCTCAGTGGAGCAACCAATCACTAAAATCACAATGGAAAAACAACAAATGCAGGATGACCCCATCAAGAGGAGGGCGCAAAAATTCCTACCAGAACTCCCTCAATTTGAATACTGGGAGCATCTTGAGGCATCTGTCACTAAGTTGCAAGAAACCATGGACCAATTGAAGGAAGAACAGCAAAATCAAAACAGCATGCTTTGCAAACTGCTCAGAGAACAAGAGGTGCAAGGGCGTGAATTAAGAGAACTAAAGCGTCAGAAACTATCTCTTGAAGGGCCAAGCACCCCACAGACTAAAGAGGCATCCGCTTTCCAAAGTCAAGGTTGTTGAGTTCTGATCTTAACCTTAACCCTGTGATAACTTTTTTTTCTATTATTTGAGTTTCACCTTAGGAGTCATATAATGGCAATTAGTATTTATATTTTGATTTTATCCCCAATTAAGCTATAATTTATTTTTCTCATCATCATTAAACATGAATAAAATAGAAGATTTTCTTTAGAACAAGGAGGCAATAATTTTCGAGTTTTTAATAAAACAAATTCTAATTGTTTACATGTGGTGGCAATGCTTTCTGCCTTCTGAATGAATGCTTGAACAGTGCATATGTCTTTGGAATTTGATGTTCTTGAATGTTAAATATGTTGGCTCTTGAAAGAATGATAAACATGAGACATGTTATTGGTAATTTGAAAAATCATAAAAATGATTCTTGAAGCAAGAAAAAGCAGTGAATACAAAGCTTACAAAAAAAAAAAAGCAAGCAGAAAAAGCCAATAACCCTTAAAACCAAAAGGCAAGGGTAATAAAAAGGATCCAAGGCTTTGAGCATCAGTGGATAGGAGGGCCTGAAGGAATCAAATCCTGGTCTAAGCGGCTAAACCAAGCTGTCCCTAACCATGTGCTTGTGGCGTGAAGGTGTCAAGTGAAAACTTGAGACTGAGCGGTTAAAGTCAAGGTCCAAAGTAAAGAGAAGAGTGTGCTTAAGAACCCTGGACACCTCTAATTAGGGGCTTTAGCAAAGCTGAGTCACAATCTGAAAAGGTTCACCCAATTATGTGTCTGTGGCATTTATGTATCCGGTGGTAATACTGGAAAACAAAGTGCTTAGGGCCACGGCCAAGACTCATAAAAGTAGCTGTGTTCAAGAATCAACATACTGAACTAAGAGAATCAATAACACTATCTGAATTTTAAGTTCCTATAGATGCCAATCATTCTGAGCTTCAATGGATAAAGTGAGATGCCAAAACTGTTCGGAAGCAAAAAGCTACTAGCCCCGCTCATTTAATTAGAATCTGAGCTTCACTCAAAAACTATGAGATATTATTATTTCTTGACTCATTTGTATTCTATTTTATTTATCTAGTTGCTTGAGGACAAGCAACAGTTTAAGTTTGGTGTTGTGATGAGCGGATATTTTATACGCTTTTTGGGGTTAATTTCATATAGTTTTTAGTATGTTTTAGTTAGTTTTTAGTTTATTTTCATTAGTTTCTAGGCAAAATTCATATTTCTGGACTTTACTATAAGTTTGTGTATTTTTCTGTAATTTCAGGTATTTTCTGGCTGAAATTGAGGGAGCTGAGCAAAAATCTGATTCAGGCTGAAAAAGGACTGCTGATGCTGTTGGATCCTGACCTCTCTGCACTCGGAATGGAATTTCTGGAGCTACAGGAGTCCAATTGACGCGCTTCCAATTGCGTTGGAAAGTAGACATCCAGGGCTTTCCAACAATATATAATAGTCCATACTTTGCTCAAGGATAAACGATGTAAACTGGCGTTCAACGCCAGTTCCATGTTGCAGTCTGGCGTCCAGCGCCAGAAACACATTACAAGTTGGAGTTCAATGCCAGAAACAGGTTACAGCCTGGCGTTGAATGCCCAAAACAGCCCAGGCACGTGAGAAGCTTTAGTCTCAGCCCCAGCACACACCAAGTGGGCCCCAGAAGTGGATTTCTGCACTATCTATCATAGTTTACTAATTTTCTGTAAACCTAGGTTACTAGTTTAGTATTTAAACAACTTTTAGAGACTTATTTTGTATCTCATGACATTTTAGATCTAAATTTTGTACTCTTTGACAGCATGGGTCTCTAAACTCCATTGTTGGGGGTGAGGAGCTCTGCTGTGTCTCGATGAATTAATGCAAGTATTTCTGTTTTCCATTCAAACATGCGTGTTCCTATCTAAGATATCCATTCGCACTTCAACATGAATGTAATGAACGTGACAATCATCATCATTTTCCCACGAACGTGTGCCTGACAACCACTTCCGTTCACCGTAGAATGAATGAATATCTCTTGGATCTCTTAATCAGAATCTTCGTGGTATAAGCTAGATTGATGGCAGCATTCAAGAGAATCCGAAAAGTCTAAACCTTGTCTGTGGTATTCCGAGTAGGATTCAAGGATTGAATGACTGTGACGAGCTTCAAACTCGCGAGTGCTGGGTGTAGTGACAGACGCAAAAGGATAGTAAATCCCATTCCGGTACGATTGAGAACCTGCAGATGATTAGCCGTGCGGTGACAGCGCACCTGGACCCTTTTCACTGGAAGGATGGATGGTAGCCATTGACAATGGTGATCCACCAACACACAGCTTGCCATAGGAGGACGTGCGTGCGTGAATCAGGAAACAGAGAAAAGCAGAATTTCAGAAGACAAAGCATCTCCAAAACTCCAACATATTCTCCATTACTGCATACAAGTATAATTTGTGTTCTGCCCTTCTTACTTTTTACAATTCAAATTAAGAATTATTATTGATATTATATCCTGACTAAGAGTTATGAGATAACCATAGCTTGCTTCAAGCCAACAATCTCCGTGGGATTGACCCTTACTCACGTAAGGTATTACTTGGACGACCCAGTGCACTTGCTGGTTAGTTGTGCGAAGTTGTAAGAGAGTAATGTGAACATTAACATTACAATTTCGTGCACCAGTCCCCAAAAAAATTAATGTACAAATAAATCCCAACGTTTTTCTCCATTAGACTTAACAGTCCTCTGTCTAAAAATAAAATAAAATAATAATAATAATAATAATAATAATAATAATTATTATTATTATTATTATTATTATTATTATTATTATTAATTGCCTAATAATATTTGTTGAGTTTGAAAAACTTATATGAGGATCAAATATTATTAAAATATAAATTATTAAATATGTTTAACTATTTTGCTTTCAATGGGTTGTTTGATGTTTTTATCCAGGAAATGAAATTAATGGGCCAAAAGCTATGTGAGCCCAACTTGTTAATTAAATTAATTAAGCCTCGTGCAAAATTAATTCAAACATGAGTGGCTAAATATTGAAAAGAAAAGCAAAGCATCCCATGAACCAAAATTGATGGATCAAAGAAAGGAATCCAAAGTTCACAAAGCAAGCTTCGGTTACCTACCTCCTTTGGTGCTAGTAACACGTTTTTCAAGTTTTAATTCAAATTGATTTAATGCCTTGGTAACTGAAAGCTAAAATTCAATTGAGTTTATTGTGCTTTGAAAGCTTCACACGCTACTTTATGTCTTGGGTAATAGAAGTGAGAATTCAATTTGATTTAATTCCACTTAATGCTTCCTTCGAAAGTTTTCTCTCTCTTCTATCTCATTTCTCTTACTTTCAGTCACTTCAATCATCAGAAAAGAAGATAGAAAAAGATATCACAAAAAAGCCTATGAAGAAGAAAGGCTAAGAAAGATATTTGCTACAGAAGAAAAGATTTGAATAAAAGCTTCAAGATTTTCATTGCCAAGAAAAGAAGCAATCCGCCTCTCTCGGGAAGAAGATCTAGCTTGATAAAAGTTCATTTCCATTTTTGTACATCAAAGAAGAAGATAGCCTCTGAGTCTCAAGTAGATAGAAGCAAAAATGGAAAGCTTGAAGCTGTCCAGAGTCAGAAGCCCATCAATGATCAGAATCCATTCTTGGGGCCAAAGTCAAGATCAATGATCAAGATGGAAAAAGCTTGAAGAAAAAGGGTGAGAGTGATGAGGTAAGCTTGCATGCATCAACTTCGGTTCTCTCTTTCTCCTCTCTGTCTGAACCGCTGCTGCTCTTTGGTTGGAGAAGAAGTTGCTGGGTTGGTCGAACTGGTTTCAACCTTGGAAGCTTCCCTTTCTATATTAAGGGTGAACGGCCAAGGGTTGAGATCAAGGAGAGAAAGTGAAAAAGCACAGAGTTCTCATAGCTACCCAAGCTTCCTGAGTTCTTCTCTTTCAATGGTGTTCATTTTATTTTCTTTTTCTTAGTATTGTCTGTCTGAGTCTCATGGTAAAAGGAAAACATGGTGATGTTTGTAAGAAAAATCCAGTGAGAGGAAAAAGGCAGTGAGCAATATTAGAGAAAAAGTCATAGATGTCTCAGAGTTTCTTTGTACATCTTTCTGTTGTGTTTCATGATCATGTGAGGATTCCCTTGCAAGTTGGGTTATCACTTTGCAGTTGAAAAGCTTGGTTTCAGTCCAAGTCAAGTTCAAATTGGAGTTAGAATCTGAATTTGTCCCAGATAGAAATGGATAGTTCCTAGGGAGAAATTGGTGTTTGTAATGTTGTGATAACATAGTGAAATTTCATTAGTGTTGTGATGGAGACTGGATGTAGGCCATATTGCACCTAGTGGCTAAACCAGGATATATCTGGTGTTAATTCTTCTTCTTTACTCCTTTCTCTATTTCTGTTAATTAGGAAATGAAAACTAAAAGTGTCTCTTAACTCGACACAAGACAAAATAAAAGTGTCGCTCAACTCAACACGAGACAAAAGTAGAAATATCTCCTAAAGTTTGGTTGAAAAATCAAAGATTGAGATTCAGTAAAAAGGGGCTAAGATTCAACTTCCCATTCTCTTAGCTACTGATTACCATCAATATTGTACTATAATTTATTGTATTTTTTATACAAAAATAATGATAAATTTATTCATTTTATATATATATATATATATATATATATCATAATTTTTGTCCAAAAAATTCAAAAAATTATAGTACAAGATTATTAGGCAATCAATACTGTTGGATGTCAAAATAGTACAAAAAATTCTACTGGTGATTTGGAGGAGCTGATTTATATGGAGTAACTTGAGCTAATAATAATTATTATTTTAGAGTAATGCCCCAAATAGGTCCTCAAGGATTTGGCCGTACGACAGATTTGTCCCCCAGAAAAATTAACTAAATCCCCAGTCCCTGAAATTGTTGAATATGTGCCATATACGTCCCTGCTCCAGGTTTAGCCAGTTAACTGAACACTCTCTCTCTCCTACGTGGAGGTGATCAATGTGACGTGTCAGATTAAAGGCTTCCAAGACATGTAGGTCCCTGCAAACGTGGCGAAAACGACGTCGTTTAAGGGCGCTTTTCAAAACGACGTCGTTTTGAGTGGGACAGATTAGTCCCCAAGCTTTATCAAATCAATGTGATAAAACAGCAGCGTTGTGAATAGGGACTACACGTCACCATTTCAAAGGGATCAACATAAAATTAGGTCTTCATTTTTAACCCCTGTCTCATTGCCTCCAACCCATGTATGTTAGTATGTGAGAGAGAGTTTTTGGCTTCGAAGAAGATGATGGCGAGTGGAGGAAGCACGTCAGTTGCAAGTCGGAGACGCGGTCGGAGAACTATCGATGACGTCTTCAGTGTTGACAGCGGTTCGACTGGCATCCGAAGGGGGCGACTTAGAAGAGGAGAACATCCTAAGTGCAAGTGCAGAACATATGCCGTAATATCCAGGTCTCGCACAGCAGAGAACCCAAATAGGTTGTTCTTTGGCTGTCCTCACTTCAAGGTACGTTAGAGTGGTGGATTTTTGTGGTGCTGTAGTTTTGATAATTAGGGACTAAGACTAATGTGATGATTTATGTTCTGTTATTCTGATTGCAGAAAAAGCAAGGCTATTGTGATTTTTTGTATGGTTTGATGAGATTTTTTGGTATTTGGTGGATGATGTAGTTGAAAGCCGTAGATTGGCCTCTGTGGAGACATGCGTGGGTGAAGAATTTGGTGCAGGTTTAGATTATTGCTTGGAGAAGAGAGTGAAACAATTGGAGGAGATGTTAATAAAGAGGAATGAAGATAGTTCGAAATTGAAAAAGGACAGTGTTCTCAGGTTATTTAGTAGTGTAATAATAGGTGCACTTGTAGTTGTGATTTTGTTTTATATCTATGTGGTGGTTATTTAAGCAATTAGCATTGTATGTTTGTTGGAAAAATATTGTATTTGAATGGCTCATTTTAGTTAAATGAACATTAGAAGTTGATGAAAATATTGTATGTTTTGCAAAGTAATTTGGCAAAGTGGATATTACCAAAAATAGTGTATAATCCAAACCAGAATATTCAAGTATCATGCATCAAAATATTAACATAAAGTAGCGTCAACATAGAGTATGTACATAAGTTGTATCAAAATGTTAGCAAAATAAAGAAGGTCTATTTCCTTCTACACACACTGATGTAAAGTGGTGCACAAAAAGTATTAAAAATGGAAGTCTATTTTCTTCAAAATAACAAACAATGTCTTGTCCCTTTCACAATAAATTTCTTCCAAAGCATCATTTCTTCTTAGAGAGGTTCAGTCCAGGTGTTGGAATGAATTTGAATATTCTGGAGGTTATGCCACTACTTGCAGTTGCCATTGTCTCAACACTCACATTTTTCTGTCTCTTGGGCCTAATTATTGTCTGCTTTGGACGTTTAAAAGGCTGCTGAGGCTGAGTTTGTCTTTCCTGATAGAATTGTAAACAATTATGAGTATTCTAAAATAAGATATTAGTAACTAATGTTTAGGAATTAATAGTGAAAGTCATTATCAAGCATACTTACAGTTGCAGCATTCACATTTATTCCAACATCTGGTACAGTAGCATTTGTTGGTGCCTCAGGCTGAGTAACGTCATACGTGAGCAAATTTATTAGGACAATTAAATCCTTCACGATGTATTTTATAAGTCAAATAGGTCCTTTAGAATTTATACTATAAGTCAAATAGGTCCCTAATTAATAAAGCTGATAACACAGATATCAAGCTGAATCCTAAACATGTTATCACATATATTATAAACACAGATATTATAAACAAGTTGGCCTCTATAACACAGCAACTAATTGATGTCAAAAACCTGAATCCTAAACATGTTATCACAGATATCAAGCTACACAATGTAACACATTTAGCATAAGAAGGTAAGTGTTATTCATGTATACCTGAGTTACGGGTGCCAATTGAGAAACCTGAACCTCTTCTTATGTTGCAGTTGACTTTTCCTTGGATTTTTCCTTGACCTTTCCTTTAGGATTAGTTCCAGCCTTAGGAGCTCCCTTGCAGGTCTTAGCATTTGGGCCAGTCTCTCCACATTTTCCACATGTGACTCTGAAGGACTTTTTTGCCTTAGTACCCTCTGGTCCATCCTTTACTGGACGCCTTATTGGCCTCTTAATCTTGGGAGGGATTGAGCTTATTTCTCCAGACTTCTCCAAATACTCTTCACTGTTGACAGGGCGAATGGAATGACCATATGTTATTCTGAAGGCATCCATCTTCAGCCACTTGTGCACATATGTGTCTGCTCTATCTCCCCTCTTAGCAATAGCAGCCATGGCATGCACACATGTAATTCCTATAAGTAAAATTAAACAATAATTACATATACAGTTTGTAAGAATAACAACTAAAAATGCATAAATTGGAGTGTTATACCTGTAAGTTGCCACATGTTACATGTACATGTGCTGTTATGCAAGTGCACCCCAGTTTCTTCATGTGCATTTGCACCTCAAATACTTGTCTGGCATCGTCGCCAGTCCATTGAGCAGTCCAGTGCTTGGTGTCCTTCATAATGGCTTCCATCCTTTTTTGTTGTACAGGAGCAACTACACCAGTGTAAATGCTTAGGGCCTTTTTGTGTTGTGCCATCCTTCGTATAATGTAACATCTGAGCTCCACTAGCATTGTTAGGATCGGTTTTCCCTTATAGTGTACTATCTTGGCATTCCACACCTCTGTCATGTTATTGGTGATGTTGTCTAGCTTAGGCCAATGGCTGAATTTTGACTTAGTCCAACATCCTGGATCCAATTTTTCAAGGTAAGCCCATGAGTCCTCATTCATCCTCTTAAGCCTTTGCATGTTATCATTAAACTTTACAACGGTTGAACTTTTGGCACAAGCCCAGATCACATTCTTAAGCTGTGTATCCTTGTATTTGTTTGTGAAATTCTTCCAAATGTGCCTAATGCAGTTTCTGTGATGTGCGTTAGGCATAACCTCCTTTAGTGCTGGCAAAAGACCCTACATCACAGTTCAAACAGACCGAAAAATAATAGGCATAAAAATGCTGGTTATGAAAATAAAAAATATACTTAACAATGATTAAACAATCAAGAATACAAAGCATTCAGTTAGTTAACATAACAAACACTAAGAGATATTCAGGGATACCTTCTGTTGATCGCTTATGAAGTTCCAACCATCAAAAGTGCATTGCCCAAGATCATCCTGTAACAATTCCAGAAACCATTTTCAACTTGCCTTTGTCTTAATGTCAACTACTGCATACGCAATCACATAAAAATGATTGTTCACGTCCTGTCCTACAGCTGACAATAATTGTCCCCCATAAAAACCCTTCAGGAAGCATCCATCTAAACCTATCAAGGGGCGACATCCAGCCTTAAACCCCCTTTTACAGGCATCTAAGCAAATATACAATTTATCAAATAATGGAGGAGATTGAGGTATAGGCTCCACTGCCAACAGTGCAGATGAACCTTCATTGCTCCTGTGTAAACATATATTTTAGTATGACAAGAACTCACTTAGATCACTATAAATATTCTAATGTCAAATTATTCTTATGTCACATAAGAGTAAAAAATATTATTTTTTATCAGTCCATGTTATCAAATTATTGAAATCTTAGGAAATGTCATTCTTTGAAATAAAATAACCTCATACCTGTGTATCTCATTCAGATAGTCACGCAGCTTGCCATATTGCGCCTTCTCGTTACCAACATACTTTTTCCTAGCCATCCGAAGTCCTCTGTACAGCATTTTGTCACTGAGTATCACATTGTAATCAACCTTCATGTGATCCCATGCCTCTGCATGTGTCAACCGTGGCTGACTCAACAATCTCTTTTCTAGCTTCTTTGCTACCCAATTTTGATCTGTCATATTATTGCCAAACTCTCTTCTACAAGTATGAGTGGGGTTGTAGGTCTTTATTTGATATCCACCTGACCGTGAGTTCTTTGCACAGTATATAAGTCAGGGACAGTCATGCTTCTCTATTTCACCATTTTTCTCACCTTCATTTCCACATTTTTTATTATCTGCTGCATTAGCTTGTCCTTCTACCTCAATGGTAGTAGCTCCATCATTGTCTTTCTCACCTTCAGGAAGAGCCTCATTTGTTGCTGTTACCATTTTAACTTTGTCATTTTCATTAGCTTCTTTAGCAGCCTCTAACTTTGCCTTTTTCTTAGCTGCTTTTCTTGCCTTTGCCTTGGCTTTTTGCACTTCTTTTCCAGGCATGAAGCCTCCATGTATACAAGCAGCTCTGACCCTTCTCTTATCATTCTTCATGTAAAATATCCTCTACCCTCTGATATGGTGTAGTCCTTCAGAGCCTGCTTAAATTGTTCAAGTGACTCAAACTCTATGTTCAGCTGAAATTGGACCTCCCCAAATTCTGCACTCGGATTAAACTGAGGCCAATCAAACCCATTTCCTCCATCATCACTTGAGTCTTCCGGGGTCAAAAATTGTTCAGACTCATACTCAAACTCAATGTCTGACTCAGGTAACAACTCCACACCAAGTTCTTCATCAAGTGTAGCAGGTTTTTTGGACTTTGATGCAGTCTCATTATTTTTGTTGTCACTAGAAGGTCCATGAACTACTTTGTCTTTTTCAGCAGGCCCATAATCACTCTTACTGGGCCTGCCAGGCTCACCATGACTCTTTCTCTGAACAGATGCTCCAGCTACCTCTTCTCTTCCAATGCCTGTCCTTTTTGACTTGCCATTGCCCTTGCCAACTGGTCCATTAACAGGCTTACTAACTTTGGATTTCTGATGCAAGGTCTTCATTGGGGATTTCTTCTTCCCATTATTCTTTCCTTTCTTACTAGCTCCAACCGACTTTTCCTCTTCACTTGAATCCAAAAAATCATATCCTGAAGGTGGGGGCTTGTAAAATGCATCTTCTGTTGACTCATACCCATCATCACTATCTAAACCTTCAACATTTGCATCATTGTCATCACCATCATCCTCAGCACTAATCTCTTGCACATCCACCTCCTCAACACTGACATTATCATCATTAATGAACTCCGTATCTTCCATGATTGGATGGTCAAAGTAGATGTAGAATTCATCAGCGTCCTCATTTAGCATTTTATTCTTTTGAAGATCTCTGATCTCTTTGTCTCCGTGAATTGGGTGAAGCCCAGACTCCAGGTCAACAGAAGTCGGATCATACCAAAACATTGCCTTATATTCATGGTAACCCAAGTCCAAAAAAAGTTTCTTCAGGTCAAAGAAACATATCAGGTCAATGTCCATTGGGGGAAACTTCTTGACTTCTCCATTGATGTACACAAATACTCTTGTTGTCTCTCACAAAACTTCCACCGTGGTGAAATACGGGTATCACGTCTTCACTCATCTAAACTAACAAAATAAAAATCTATCACAACTTAAACAAGCAACGAAGACATTACAAAAACATTAAAACAGAATCCAATTTTTTAACACCCACATTGGTAATGTTATTATGAAACGTCACAAACTAAATCACTTTACAACTCTGACTTAACCTACACTTGCAAAACAATGTCTTTGATCTACCCTACACATGACATGCATGTTCATCATACTTGAATTTTCGCCTCTAAATTAATTCAGAAAAGAAATTAGAAGACTTACCTCCAACAATGGCGATATGCACGACACACCACCGCCACCACCCAGTTGCCGTCAGCTTTGTCAAACCACTATTACAGACTTCAGTCAACGTTAATGGATTTGAGGAAGATGAAGGGTTACCTTGTAAAATCTGGGTAAGGGTTTGGGGTTTCAGGTCATTTAACAGAGCCAAGGGAAAAGGACGTGCATTTTTATACTAGGTCCCTATTCACAACGTTGCCGTTTTATCACATTGATTTGATAAAGCTTGGGGACTAATCTGTCCCACTCAAAACAACGTCGTTTTGAAAAGCCCTTAAATGACGTCGTTTTTGCCACGTGTACAAGGACCTACGTGTCCTGGAAGCCTTTAACCTGATACGTCATACTGATCACCTCCACGTAGGAGAGAGAGTGTTCAGTTAACCGGCTAAACTTGGAGCAGGGACGTATATGGCACATATTTAACAATTTCGGGGACTGGGGACTTAGTTAATTTTTCTGGGGGACAAATCTGTCGTACGGCCAAATCCTTGGGGACCTATTTGGGGTATTACTCATTATTTTATTTTTGGACGGAGGCCTGTTATGTTTAATAGAGAGAAACGTTGGGATTGATTTGTACATTAATTTTTTTGGGAGACTAAAATGTTAATTTTTAAAATCTTTGGGGACTGATATGGGTAGTTACTCTGCAGGAAAATGAACTGGGGACTGATTTGTCTACCGGAGTAAAACTTTAGGGATTGATCTGTGTATTAATTTTTTTAGGGACTTAAATGTCCGTTTTTAAAATCCTTGGGGACTGATTTGGGTAATTACTCTATATATTAGGTTTGGGCTCAATTTGGTCCGGTCCAACCCATTAGCATTTTAAGTTCGTTTAGCCTAATATCGGACCAAAATCTTTTAAAATTAGTGTCTGATTTTTAATTCTAAATTATTTTTAACCCTTCTAATTAATAAATTCAATTTTTTAAATATATTCACTCATAATTTAATTTGTTTTGTCACTCACAGTGCTAGCCCAATTAGAGCCGATACGCACTTTTTACGTGATAAATGAGATTTTTATGCTAAATTCTATTTTTTCATTAAATTTTCTATTTTAATATTCCTTATCATTGTCAACCTATTCCAAACAAATAAATTATATTTTTATTTTATTTTAATTATTTTCGGTTCTTATAATCCAATCACTCTTAGGTTGGCTATTATGGATGATGACAGTATTAACTTTAGGGTAGATGATAAGACATTACCACTAGAAGACGATGATATTTAAGAAGAAGTGATTGATAGAGATGAAGAAGAAGAGTTCGATGACCAAAAAAATTACCTTAAAAGAGGAGGATGCACCAGAGGAAGAACATGATGAATCTGAATAAGGTTAACCTAAATATAGTTTAAATAGCTTGTTGTATGTTTAAATTTTATTTGGTAAGCTCATATAATTACGACGCACACTACCCTTTGTTCTATCTTATATATTTCTTTGTCAAACTTTGATTAGATTATGATATAATTACATTGTTTTATGTAGGCATGACAATAGGTTGACGTGTCACGAGCAGGCCTTGTTTTGATTACGATGACAATGACTATCAAGCTTCATAGTCATTAAGGCTTTGTTTAGGGCTTTGTTTTGATTTGTTTAGTAGCATTTTATTCTTTTATGTTCTTATTCTTTATATTTGATATTTCACATTATATGTAAATTACTAGTTTATTCTTTACTAATTGGGAGTTGACTATTAATTATTAAATATCGGAGTCCATTATAGGTTCGAGAGAAAAAAATTAAAACTACCGTCGGATTTACTGTCGGAATCACTCGACGGTAACGATAATCCAATTTAATAAAAAAAATAAAAAGACTACCGTGAGATTTACCATTGGAAAATGTGGCGTGAAATCACAATGCGTGGAGCCAAATTTGCCGTTGGATAATTTTTTACGGTAACTGACATCAGATTTTCGTAACCTTAATATCATAATCCGACGTTAATTCTGCCGCAATTGCTGTCGAAAAAATAAATTCGCCGGTAATTAGTTATTAGCGAGATTTATGTCGGATTTAATTCGGCTCAAAATCTAACAATAATCGATTTACCGGTAGATTATTTTTGTTATTTCACTTGTAAATTTGACAGTATTTAATATTTTTCTTGTAATAAATAACAGACACATGCCATTGAATTTGACAATAGATTGAGAACATCTCTTGCAAACTTGCATCATCCGTGACGTATATAGCATGAAATTTAATAAATTCAACAAACATTAATATAAGACACTTAAATAAAATACTCGCTACCTTCTTTAGTATTTGAAAATCTATATTATGACAAATAACACTCTTCAGCTCCTTAAGTGATTTTACAAGAAAAACAACAAATATACATAAATTATGATCCACAAATATTTCGTCTTCAAGTGTTTGTGATAAAATCTGATTATTATAATATATTCTTTAAACTAGCATCATATTCAATTTTTTTCCTTCAAAATATTTGCTAGCTCTCACTTAGCACATAGGAATAAGAAAAAAAAAATTTGTAGCGACAAAGGTTGAATATTTAGCATGACGAAAAAAAAAAGGTGGAGAAGTGACGAATATAAAGACGAACGGATTTTCTTATACAGGTAAACTTTTAACAAATTATAAGCCGCAATCACAATTTATAAAACTTATGAAATTAGGATTCACGATTTATGCCTTTTTTTTTGTTTTTTTTTTTTAATATTTTTTGTAAAATCGTTCATCACATTTTCAAGTTCATTTAATCATTCATGTATTAATGTATTTAACCAAAATAGTCTCCTATTAAAGTGAATCACACCTCTGTTTCTCAATATAAAAAAAAATAGCCCAATAATTGTATCTTTTAAAAAATGCTTAATTATTTTGTCAAAAAAAATAAAAATTGAATTGACTGAACAAACAAATTAAAATAGGTATTGATTTTGTTTTCCGAAATCCACAATGCCACTTGGCACGCCATCGTTCAAGTTGGTGGAAAAGTGCCAACATCATTATCAACAATTTGCGACGGGTACAAGGATTTTTTTACTCTTATAAATTAAATAAATACTAGATTTACCAAAATAAAAATTTTTGAGTATTTACCGTTTTAAATAACTCTATCATATCTTATTTATACTGTGAACGAAATTATTTTGCACGTATTTTGTTTACAGTGTAAACGAGATATGACTTGTATGGCTGGGACGTGTGTAAACGATATATATATATATATATATATATATATATATATATATATATATATATATATAAGACTTTACTAAGCATCTATAAAAGGGTGTATAATTTTTGGTATTTTTCACACACAATTAATATCCTTTTTCTATCTCGTTTCTCTAAAAACAAAGCTGAATAGACAGTAACAATTCATTTATAGTTGTGGAGCTTTATCCGAATTGTCGTATGAAAAATGGTGACAACAGGGTGACATTCGAGTGTCAGGATCCGATATTGTTTCGCAATCAGCGTGTGGAGACGTTGTCGGATTTGAAGAGTTTGATATTGAGCAAGCTTGGGAGGACACAAACCAGGAAAAAGAAAGGATAAAGATGTCGAGAAAGTGAAACTGGGGCCAGGAAGTCAACTGTAAACAGCTTCTATATATAGGGACGTACTGGCCATATCTCATTTACAGTGTAAACGAGATGGCATTGCACATATCTCGTTCACACTGTAGACAAGATATACACGTGTCACGCTGACGTGTCATATCTCGTTTACAGTGTAAACGATACGTGCAATCCCATCCCGTTTACACTGTAAACGAGATATGACAGGAAAATTTATTTCGATAATTTCTCCAAATATTATTTATTTTCGTAAATATTACATTTATTTTATTTATAAAAATAAAAAATTCCGTGTACAATGATATAATAATTATTAATTATTTTATATAAAATTTAATTTTAATGTACTTAGTTTGTAAAAAAATTTATATAATTATATAATTAATTATATATTTAAATAAATTTTTAAATAATAAATTTAAAAAATAATTATCTTTAGATAATGTAATAATATATAAATATTTGTATTTGTATAAATTTATCTATACTATTAGTATACAAAATTAAATCTATTTTATATTTATTATGAAAAAATAAGATATTAGTGTCTCAAATAGATATTAGACCACATTTGTTTAGAAGTACAAAATATTAAGATAGAGATACTAATATATAAAATCGTATTTATTAGATAAGGCAAAAATAGAAATATTGTGTTTAGAGATATTGAATTAATATATTTTGTATTTATCTTGATAAAAAAAATACAAAAATATGAACAAAAAATACAATTTATTTTTCTATTATTCTTATTAATCATTTATAATTATATAGTTATTATTATATTTTTTTCAAAATTTTTTGAATAAAAAAATAAAAATAAATTAGATTTTATGATTTGTTCTAATTTATCCCCAAACAAAATACAAAATACTAATTTTTTTATCTCTATTATTTGTGTCTTATTTTCAATATCTTATCTTATTTTTTGTCCTATTCTCAGAACCAAATGCGAAAACTACTTCTAATTTTTATATATCATAATAAATACAAAAAGAACTATAATTTAGTGGTTAAAAATCAATTAAATATAATTTAAAGGCTTTATATTAGTAATGTATCTAAGGAGAGGAAATTTTTTTAAATAAATAATTTAATTATTTTAATTATTAAAATATGTAATTTATAACATATAATTTATGTCGTTTATACTGTATACGAGATATATGTATTTGTAAATATAAAAATATAACTTTTAAAAATAATAAAAATATTAATAATTTAACAGTAAATGAGATATGTGTATTTGTAAATATAAAAATATAACTTTTAAAAATAATAAAAATATTAATAATTTAAATTGAAACAAACTTTTAAAAATAAAACGTTTCAAATAATAGAGAAGATTAGCGATTTCATATAATAGAAAAAATGGAGGGTTTCAAAATAATAAGAGAAATAGGCGATTTTAACTCTCTGATTAATAGATGACTAGGCATATCATGTAATTTAAAACTGCCTTTTAAAATAGGCACATTATTTTATTAAAAACTAATTCATTATTTAACTGTCAATAAATATATAAAAAATAGATCGAATTGGATTAATTTAAATTTAAAAAAAAAAAATTTAAGGTCGAATGACTCATTGAATTCCTAACCAATTCATTTCAGAAAGCATACATTCATGTTCCTTATCTCGGTGCTATTCATTTCTCAGCCACAAAATGATGCCATTGAGAGAGAGCTCTATAAGCTCATGACTATGCAAATTAGAGTATTTGTTGTTTACATGACACCCCGTCTTGTCTCTCTCTCGTCTCTTTGCCATTCGCAAAGACCTCGAGATGATGGATGAAGATGATCTTAGTTTTTTAAAAAATAATGTGCTAATTTAAATGAATAATTTTAAATTATGTAATATATTTAGTCGTTTATTAACCATTTAGTTAAAATCGCCCTGTAGTTTAGTCGCGGCTCCTCGTCGAGGATTCCTGAACCTGTTGCAGAAACAGAAGATCTGTAGATGGTGAGAACGTCGTCCTCACATGTTCTCAGTAGGAATAGTGAATGCCGTAAAAATACAGAATAAATACAAATAGTTAACTCATATCCCAAACACAATTTTCTTTATTAAACCCTTAAAATTCTTCCTAAGTCTTACTAAGTCTTACTTTAAGCTGTTTAAACCTTTCTTTAAACCACATTAGTAAGTTTGCCGCATAACAAAATAACCAATTAAGCATACAAGCAAGACACCAAGGCAAACAGCACAAGCAAACAACACAATCACAGGAAAATAAAATAAACAACCACAGTCAAATGCAAGTGTGCAAACAATTCATGATGTATGCCTGTTCCTAGCGCAGACCATCAGCTCATGCGTTGGTTGTCTACTCGCAACCCGATGTTACTCGGAGTGAACCCCGAATATGGTTCCTTTACTGTGTCAGTTAGACACCTTGGCATTACGGTTACCCGTGTCAGTTAGGCATCATCATAATAGCATTTTAATGTGCATCACAGTAAGTAATAGTGCTATCAATTAGATGAACATTCTCGCATTAGCAATCTCAAGCTATCAGTTAGACGGGCACTTTCGCATTAGTAGTTTAGCGCAAGGCCCGTTTAACATATAATTCTCAATTATTTATTTCATTCTTTACTTCCCTTTTCTTTTCATCTAAGTATCCTTTCCAATCTTTAATTCCCACTTTCTTTTCTTTCCATTATGCCTCCATTTCACCTTATATCTAAGCATACCTCCGCATCACCAAGAAACTTAAAAGTACCTCCGCATCACTGTGAAACTAGGCGTACCTCCGCATCACCGCTTAGCTTTAAACGTGTCCTAGGAATAACCTACACACCTTTGTTTAACTAAGCTCTTACATTCTGCCAAATTTGGACATATCCTTTGGGTCTAAATCAAGTTTTACCACGTTTGGATTAGAATTGAATCCGATAGCCAACTTAATAAAATCTGCTGCCGCACTAAAGAGAATTCAGAAAAAATATAGCAAGCAGCTCGGTTTTTGATAAATCTATAATAAATTCAATTCTAATCCATTACTTCTAAATTTTGGTGAGGATACACTCGACACCCCTAAGTTTTAGAACAAACAATTTTCAGATTCTTAGCGCCTTGTTTGGTTAATTAAATATCAATTGGAAGTACTGCCCTGTTTCTTTAATTTGGTTCTGAAGTTCCTGAGAACAGCCCAGCTTCCAAGAGACATAACTAACTCTACAAAATAGCTATGGACATGAAATTTGTACTCACTTAAAATAGGCTTTCAGATCTTAAAAATCCATTTGGAAGCAACTCAAAATTCCAAATAAAACAAAAGTTATAGCGGCTAAAAGTTGGTACTGCAAAATCAGAAAACCAGAAAATTCTACGGCAACCACTAAACTTCAAAAATTCATATCTTCCAAACCGCTTGGCCAAATTCTCTGAAAATTTTATGGAGAAATCTTGACTTGAAATTTATAGAAAAATGGATTGGTTCGAAAATCATGTCTAGATTGCTCCCAGATTTTATTTTGAGTTGCTGCCAATTATGCAGAAAATTCTGCATTAAGTAATTTAACAACCCTTCATACCAAACTATATATTCAAGCCTAAAATTCCTCTAAAACCACAATTCCGACTTTCTTTTGACTAATCAAAGTTGCAAAAGTGTTTAGCACAGCCCCAGGAGTTCAGACTCTTCCATTCACCCCTTTTCACAAGTGCACATATACTTAATTGAACATGTACTTAGTCATAATCAAATTCTCACTTTTCTGCACTATGTCAACCATAACTTTTCATTTATACATCATCATTCAAACATATAATAAGTCTTTATTCCTCATCAATCAAGCATATGATAAATTATTAATTCTCATCAGCAAGCACAGCCACAAAAATAACAATCTATCTGTCCTATTCCTTACTTCCACAATTTCAATTTAGCAAGCAACACTAAAATTATCAACATTCACAATCATCAATTCAATCATAGTAGCGAATCGTTCACAACCAAAATTCGAACTCAATAACAGTATAATTATTAACATATTTGCAATTATCTACTATACTTTTGAGTATTCTTAAATCGAAAATTCTTAATTTTAAAATAAAATCCCCTACCGTAAATCGACTCAGCCACGCGATTTGGACCAGCAGCGATAACCCATCTGCGGCAATGACAGCAGCATTCATTTCTTATTGCAACGTCAATGACCACAGCACCCGGAGGAAATATTGGATCTAAATTGAATGAAAGACAACAAGAAATAGTGCTGGAAAAATCCAAGGTAAAGCAGAGGCTCAATAAAGTCAGAATGGTAGAATACCGAAGTGAAGCAGATCCAAGGAAAAAGAGCGAACCAGAATAGTTCCAAGTTAGTGCCACCGGTGGTTCTAGTATTGTTTCTTCGGTGAGGAAAAAGGCAGGACATGGCTAAGCAAGGGAGTTACAGTGACCCCAAACAGCTTCAACAACAAGGACGATAGTTTGGTTCACCACCATCAGCGACGCACAGCTCAACAGCAGACTCCACCTGCGGCAATGGCGGTAGCAACGGCGACGTCAATGGCTCCGGCGGCTGACCGTAGCAACAGCAGCAGTGCTACCCTCCTTCCCATCATTCTCTCTTCTTCGTCATTATTCCTCTTCTTCTTTGCCCTAATCGGCGTCGACGGCAGCAAGGTGTGGCGGTGACGATGCGAGACAACGCCCCTTCCTCTTCTCCTCGATCGCGCCTTCTCTCTCGATCTTTGCTTCTCTTCTGCTCGATCGCCCCTTCCCTCTCTCTGTTTCTCTCTCTCGACGGCGACGGCGGCCCCTAGCCCTGCCTACGCTGTCCGCTCCCTCCTCTCCCTCTCGCGTTCTTTTGATTCCCCACTCTCCATCTCTGATTTCTGGCTGTTTCTTTTCTGATTTCTGATTTCTTCTTTTTCTGCTGTGTCGGATGGTGTGAGGGGTGAGTGAGGAGGGTGTTACCGTGTTTATGGTGAGGTTGAGGGAAAGACAAGTAAGGATATACGTGTAAGGGAGTGGTGTATGTAAAACTAAGGGAAGATGTTCACATGTACTGTTGTACTTGAGTGAAACATGCTATTCCATTACTTTTAGCCATAGAGATATATATTAAAATATGTAGATGGTGGAGATTTTGATAAATTTTATAGAGTAAACTCCATTTTTCTAAGTGCATGGAGGAAAAGAGATGCGTTGATTCAGTATCCCATTTTATAAGAGTAAAAAAGACACTTTTGTGCCACTTACTTGGCTAATGAATAATGACTGATGAGCCATGCGTTACTTTATTAAATAGAAGTTACAGCTTAGCTAAAATTTTAATGAGTCCTTGACCCAAAATAAAATAGTAGATAAAATAGATAAAATTATAAATTGTATTAATACAACTTACCGTAATAATAATCACAAAAAGATATAAGTCTTTTTTTTCTTTTTGATTGCAAAATAGAACTTGTTAATAACTTTATATGTCATGCATTTTTAAAAAAAATATTATAGATAAATATTAGAGAATTATTTAAAAAAAAATTCACTAGATTTTTTTAATTTGTTAGGTTGTGGTGAAAAAATTTAACAAACTTAGTTTAGATATTTTTAACATTTTATAAGAAGTAAAAAATATCTATAACAACTGAATTTGTTAATATAGAATTTAGGACATATGAAATTATATTTTAAAATAAATAATTGTTCATTAATTATATTATAAAATTGAATAAATATGCTATTTGTTTTCAATATTTTTATAATATAGAATTTATTACTTTCATATTATTTCAAGAATTTTGTTCAATGTTATTTTTGACTCTTTAAATATATTTTACTTATAACTTTAGAGATTGACAATACTAATAGAGAATTTAATAATGTATCAATACTAACATAATTTATTGTTTGGACAAGCCAAAACTAGAGTTTATATAAAGTTAGCATCTAAAAATATAATTAAAACAATTTTAAAATATTAGAGATAAAATTAATATTAGAGATACTTTTAAAGATAAAAAAATATATTTATTATTAAGTTTATTTTCATTTTTTTATATTATGATTGAATATCCTTAAAAATCATGCCATCTTTGTAAAGACTAATCATTTATTATAGTATGGTTTTCATTGAAAATAAATATGAGAATATGATAAATATGCCTCTTTAGACACCTACAAAATTAGATGGTTTGACAAACTTTGTATTAATACCTTTGCTAATAGGTTTAGCTTAAAATGTGATATAGAATTATAGATAATAAATTTTGGAAGTTATATAAATTTTAAAAGGATAAAATATATCTTTTGTCTCTAAAGTTTGGTAAAATTTTTAAAAATACTCTTAAGTTTTATTTTGTTTCAGTTTTGTCTCAAAAGTTTTTTATTTGCATTAAATATACCTTCGACGGCTAAATTTTCAAAAAATTTAAGACCAATCTAACAATAATGTATGAAAATTATGCTTGATTTGCTTGTGTTGAGGGTTACTCTTATGAAATTGTTGTTGAATTGACCTTAAATTTTTTGAAAAATTAGTCGTCAGGTGTATATTTGATACAAATTAAAAACTTTTGGACAAAATTAAAACAAATGAAACTTAGAAAATTTTTAAAACTTTTGTCAAATTTTAGGAACAAAAAATATACTTTACTTATTTTAAAATAATATTAATTTTATCATTTATTACAAAAATACAAATTTATTTTGCTTGTGGTATTTTCATAATTAAGTTCAATGCTTCATAATATAAAAAAAACTTATAATATAATACAAATTTCAAATTTCAGTCGCTCATCATTTTCATATAATTATATTAATAAAAAAATTATACTATACATAAGAAAACAAATTAAGTTGTACACTATTCAAAATTCAGTAATTATATATCAAATTATACCAACAAAAAAAATTAAAAAACAAAACCAATAAAACTGGTGCAATAATTAATTAAGCAAAAGCTACAAAAAATCAATATTCAACTGTTCTTTTTTATCTTTAGTTCTTTAACTAAAGGGATATTTTTGTCATTGAGAGATATACTAAAAGACAAAATTATACCCGCTACCTAATCGTACATCGGAATTTCATGTTCCATAAAAGTAAGCGAAACATGTGATAATTTTCCAAAACTAAGAAACTTAGTAATAAAAGCAGGTTGAGTTAAGCCTCAAAGTATTCCTGAACTTGCACTCAAGCCTTAAAGTGATTCCTAAACTTAATAATTTTTTAAATTCGTTTCCGAAATTGTACTCCGGGTAGGGGTGGCAACACTACCCGAACCCGCGGGTACCCACCCCGCCCCTACCCGCTCGGGGCGGGTAATTACCCGCCCCCGCACCGGGGCGGGTTTTAACGGGGCGGATTCTTCTGCGGGGCGGGGTGGGGTCGGGTTTAGGTTAAACCCGCCCCGGTATATATAATATATATATATAAATATATATATTTTTAATATATAATATATGTAACATATATAAAATAATTAGTAAAATGATTAATAATATTATATCATATATACATTTTTACTTTAATTTATGTTATGTATGTAAATGGTGGTTATATAATTTTTAAAATTTTATTTTATTTGTTGGATTTAATAATTATAGGGGCGGGTAGGGGCGGGGCGGGTACCCGCAGGGGCGGGTTAGGGTTTAACATTTTACTACCCGCGGGTAGGGCGGGGCGGGTTTCATGCGGGTTTTATGTCAGGCGGGGCGGGGTCGGGTAGAGCAAAAACCCGCCCCTACCCGCCCCGTTGCCACCCCTAACTCCGAGATTCATAGTAGTCCCTGAGACATTTTCTGTTCATCAGAACCTTAAAACGACGTCGTTTTGAACAAAAAAAAAAAGGTGCAGCGTAGACTCCCAACAAAAAAAAACAGAAAAAAAAAAAGAAAGTGTAGCGTAGAACCACCCCCTCCCCTCTCAATCCCCATCTGTTCCATCCATCCCCATCCCCAACCTTCCCCTTCCCCTTCCCCTTTCCCTTCTCCTTCTCCTTCTCCATCCCCATCCCCATCCCCATCCCCTTTTCCTTCTCCTTCTCCTTCCCCTTCCCCTTCCCCTTCCTCTTCTAATTAAATGGATCATGCAACTAGCTTCATTCCAAAACATTCAACTCATCTGTCTCAGAAAATCATTTCACAATTTCTTACTATCAACGACCACCACTGCAATCCAAAAAGAAATGGCAAATTTAATAACAAAATCCCTGAAATCAATAAAATTTCGATCACTACTCTTTCCACTCTCATCATTACTCTCACACTGTCTGCCGCTCAACCTCCGCCGTGCAGCACCAACAACCACCCGCTTCTGACTCCTCCTCCTCTTCCATCTTCACCTTCTCATCTAGCGGCGATAACAATAACAACCAGAACATATATGTGAAAGAAAAAGTCACCTATTAGGAAAGCAAAAGAGAAAGTGGACGGGAAAGGGAAAGGAGAAGGGGTTGGGGATGGGGGAGGGGAAGGAAAAGGGAAAGGTTGGGGACAGGGATGGGGATGGAACAGATTGGGAATTGGGAGGGGGTGGTTCTGCGCTAAGGGGAAGGAAAAGGAGAAGGGGAAGGGGAAGGGGAAGGTGGGGATGGATCAGATTGGGAATTGTGAGGGAGGGGGGAGGGGGTTTTCTACGCTATACTTTTTTTTTTCTTTTTTCTTTTTTTTTGGTTCAAATTGGGGGTGTCTACGCTGGGCTTTTTTTTTTATTTTTTTTTTGTTCAAAACGACGTCGTTTTTAAGTTTTGGTGAACGGAAAATGTTTTAGGGACTACTATGAGTCGCGGAGTGCAATTTCGGAGATGAATTTGAGGAATTATTAAGTTTAGGGATCACTTTGAAGCTCGCGTGCAAGTTCAGAGACTACTTTGAGGCTTAACTCAAACACGTTAGTATAGTATAAAAATTTTATAAAGTATTTGAAATAAAATTATAATTTAGATATAAACTATAATACCATGAAATTATTTTGGGAACACATAAAATTTAATAATATACTAATAAATTTAAATAATTATTTTTAATTTAATTTATAAAATAAACATACTAATCATATTTTATAAAATATAATTTAAATTCAAAATATCAATTATTCAAATTAAATCAGATAAATTTTTTATTTTTCTATTACCAAAATCTTAATTTTAAATTATATAAATAATTAATTATAATAAAATTATTCAAAAATATTAATTAATTTAAATTTGAAGTATTTAAAAATTAATTTAATTATTTTTAATAAATTAATTTTTGAAAATAGGGAGCTCAAATTAATGAAATAGATTATAAGATTTTTAAAAATACGGGTGTTATACTAATCTTCTTAGTCAATGAAGACTTTTGTCCTCTACAATCTTTTTGTAAAAATAGTTTAATTTTATAAATTTTTTATATCATAATTTATAATGTCAGAATAAAATCAACATAATTTTTAAATATTTATATTTCCGTAATGTAATTACAGGTAAAAATACTAGTAATTATATACCTTCTTTATATTTTAATATTTAATAAAAAGATTCCTGATATGAAAAAAAAAAATCGTATATGACTTTTAAAAGTTATTTAATTTTAGTTATATTTATTTGTTAAATTTTAAATAGTGATGCATTTATTTGACTACATAATAAATATATGTTTTTTTAATAACATTAAATTACGTTTAAAAAATTATATATAATATCAATTTTTTTGAAAATTATCATAAAATTTGTGTATCATTTATTTTTTGATGCAAATTTAACATCACTGGCGAACAGAAAACTTTTATTCAATTTCTGAACAAAAAAAAAAATTCTTGTAAGAACAACGTCAAAGGCCTAATTGACAGTCCATTTTAAACAAAACGAGTAATTAAAAATTTGTTCAACACCCGATGTATATTTATATTTTTTTTCCAAATCAGTGACAAATTTAAAATTACATATTTACTTGTTCGAACAAATCATAGGTCACAATTCACACGTAAATCTGACATATTGATACACGTGTCACGCACTTCACCTGTCAATATCACAAAAAGTACGAGAGGTGCTACACGCCTCATTTGGAGGCTCATTTTTTTGGTTATGGGGACCACGGTTGTGTTGTACATGGTTATGGGTTACAAGGGAACTAGACCATTGTGTGGGGCAGCTTTTTACTCAGCTGCAGGTTGGAGAACTCAGACCGTGCGAGTTCTTTGCAACGAAAATAGGGTGATCAAATCAGAGGGTCCGATTTGAAGGGAGGGAAAATTTGAAAATTTAGCAATGCCAAATCGGACCGTCCGTGTTGTGCGTGTATTTAAATTTTATTAGAAATTCCTATAACAAGTCGTATTGTCCGATTTGAGTATTATAATATCTTTTTGAGTCAGAAGCAAGTAATCGCTGGGTCCGAGTATATATATATTTTTTAAATTTTTTATATCATAATTTATAATGTCAGAATAAAATCAACATAATTTTTAAATATTTATATTTTCGTAATGTAATTATAGATAAAAATACTAGTAATTATATACCTTCTTTATATTTTAATATTTAATAAAAAGATTCCTGATATGAAAAAAAAAATCGTATATGACTTTTAAAAGTTATTTAATTTTAGTTATATTTATTTGTTAAATTTTAAATAGTGATGCATTTATTTGACTACATAATAAATATATGTTTTTTTAATAACATTAAATTACATTTAAAAAATTATATATAATATCAACTTTTTTGAAAATTATCATAAAATTTGTGATATATATATATATATATATATATATATATATATATATATATATATATATAAGTGTGTGGGCTCGTGAAGAAGATTTCAGATTTGGTTCTTCTTCTTGCTCGACCTCTTCTTCTCCTCTCTTCTACCTGTGTTCTCCCTTCTGTAAAATGAAGTAAAAAATTTTGGTTTTGAAGTTTCTGTTCTTATTTAGGTGAGTGAGAGAAATGGATGATAGAGTTCTTTTAAAAGTGTATTACTTTGGTCAGATTTTGTTACAAACTTCTGAAGGAGTGAAATTTATTTGTGAAAATCCGTTAGATGTTGTTATTCTCTTCACAATCTCATTTGAAGAGCTCAAAAGTGTGATCTGTGAGAAGATTGATCTTGAGATGTCGAGAAAAGTATCTTGTATTTTATACAGATATCCCATACCGGTGTTTGGTAGATTCATCCAATTTGAAACCAAATATGTAACAGACGAAGCGAGTATGCAAGAGATATTTTCAATGTATATTGAAAGTCATACCTGAATCTCGTTCATCGAGTTGTACATTGAATTCGAACAATCTGAGGCGGACCAGAATATTGTACGAGAAGATTACAATAGTGACAGTGAAGAAGAGTTCGAAAACAATTATGAAGTTGTTGGTCCAGACGGAGATGAAGATCAAGGTGATGGCACTGTGGCCCCAAATGTGACAGACGTGGCAAATGTACTCGTGAATGAAGTGCCGTTTGAGGAGCCATCTTTCATGCGAGTGTTGGATTTGGATGCCATGCATGTTTCGGAGTTTCCGGAATATATAAGTGTAGGTACGTAATTGGCTATATTTATTAAAAAGATTAGAATTTTCTAATAATTTATGTGGACGTGAATGTTAGATGACATGTGAATATATACCCAATTAGCAATTTTTTATTGTGTTTATTTAGGTAAGTTTATGATAATAGTTTTTTTTAATTAGTTATTGGTTTAGTTAAATATAAATTAGTATGTAGTTAATTATTTAGGTAATTATGTGTTTAGGTTTTTATTTTGTTTAGACTGAGATAAAACCTGTTATAAAGTTTATTTATATCATAACTGATGCAGTGAATATTGATCTACCTTTAAATTTGGTTATTAAATATCTGTGTAATAATTTTTTTGTATGGTTGTCGTCGTGGCAGAAATTTTTATTATCGCAAATGGTGAATTTGCCGTCGGGATGGAATTCAGTTCTAGGGAAGTTGTTATTAAGGCGATGAAAGAGTATAGCATTCAAAGAAGTGTAGACTACCAGGTGTATGAGTCGGAACCGTTGACATTTTATGCGAAGTGTACACAGTATGGGTCTGGGTGTGATTGGCTTATCAGGGTTAGCATAATCAACAGGAAGCATTGTTGGGTTATACGGAGGTATAATGGTAGTCACACTTGTACCAGAGCTACCATTTCTCAGGATCATTCGAAGCTGGATTCAAACACAATTGCAGAAGCAATAAAGTCGTTGGTTGAGGCTGACCCCTCATTAAAGGTAAAATCAGTTATTGCAGAAGTGCAATCGAAGTTCAACTATACCGTCAGTTATCGGAAAGTTGGCTAAGCAAAAGGAAGTAGAAAAAATATTTGGAGGTTGGGAAGCATCATACGAAGCGTTGCCTATATGGTTTGAGGCCATGTGTCATAAGGAGCCATCAGTTGTCGTCCATTTTGAGACTATGCCTGCATATCAAGGCGATGACTTGGTGATTGATTTTCGGGTATTGCATTGAGTCTTTTGGAGTTATTACACCTGCATTAGAGCATTCAGGCATTGTAAGCCAGTTGTGCAGGTGGATGGGACTCACTTGTACGGAAAGTATAAGGGTTGTCTGTTAGTGGCAGTTTCACATGATGACAACAACAACATCGTCCCAATTGCATTTGCTATTGTGGAGGGAGAGACTTCTGATGCGTGGAACTTCTTTCTCAATAACCTGCGACAACATGTTGTCACTCGGGATGGTGTGTGACTGATATCCGACCGACACGAATCCATCAATGCAGTTGTGGAGCGGAGTAACGGAGCTTGGTCACCTCCTAGAGCTTTCCACATGTTTTGCATCAGGCATATTGAGTCGAACTTCCTGAGAAAATTCAAGGCACCGTACCTGCAAAAACTTGTCGTTAATATAGGTAACATTGAGTAATTCGAGGTTTGCTATTAATAGCGTTTCATTCATTAAGTGTATGTAATTCCCATTTTTTGTTTGTTTTTTGGTATTCTGCAGGATATTCGCAGACGGTGCGCGAGTATGAAGTGCATTACCAGTGTTTACGAGAACGGGGCGAGACTAACACTAGCTGGTTAAACCGAATCCCCCGTGAACAGTATGCATTGGCATTTGATGGTGGTTACCGATGGGGTCACATGACGATAAACCTAGTCGAATGCATTAATTCCGTGCTGAAGGGTGCACACAACCTCCCAATCACTGCACTTGTCAAAGCAACATTCTACAGGCTTAACGAGCTGTTCACCCGAAAAAGAGCCGAGGCGGAGGCTCGGATTAATGCTGGCCTTGTATTTTCGGAGCTTGTGACCACGAAAATGCATGCAAACCAACTTGCATCAGGAAACATCCAGGATAATTGCTTCGATAGGCAGAATGAGGTATTTGAAGTGCGTGAGATGCCTAGTGGACTGGAGTATGCCGTCGACCTCTGTCGGCATCAATGTGACTGTGGCAAGTTTCAGGTGGACCGGATTCCGTGTCGACATATTTTTGCATGTTGTGCAAATCAACGACTGGACTGGCAACTATATGTGCATGATGTGTATAAGATGGAGCAAGTTTGACGGGTTTACCGAGCTAGGTTAGGCCACTGGAAAATCCTTCTACGTGGCCTGCTTACAACGGGCCGTGATTCGTACCCAATCCATTCCTAAGACGCGTGACCAAAGGTCGCCGCAGGATGACCCGCTTCTTGAACGAGATGGACACGGGAATGTTGCGTCTTCCATGGCGATGTAGGCAATGTGGTGCTAAGAGATTGAAATACCTCAAATTGTATTGAATAGAAAATTGAATCTAACATGAAGAATTCATATATTAAATTGGGAAAATAAATAAACCAACAAGAGAAATAGATAAACTAAAGTGATAGAATAAATAAGAGTAAAAGAGAAACTAATTAAACTAAGATAGAATATGAAATTGAAGATAACTAAACCTAAGAATCCTAAAGCCTTAGAGAGATGAGAGAGCCTCTCTCTCTCTAGAAAACTACATCTAAACCTAAAATTATGAATAATGGGAAGTGTCAATGTGTGAATGGATTCCCCCACTCTATAGCCTCTAATCTGTGTTTTTTGGGTCGAAAAATGGGTCAAAAATAGCCCAGAAATCGCCTCCAACGGTTTCTGATATGTCCAGCACGTCGCTTTGTCACGCGTACGTGTCGTCCACGCATACGCGTGATCCACGCGTGTGCGTCTCTTAACAGCATGACAACTATGGCAAATTATATATCATTACAAAGCCTCAGATGTTAGCTTTCCAACGCAACTAAAACCGCCTCATTTGGACCTCTGCAGCTCAAGTTATGGTCGAATTAGTACGAAGAGGTCAGGCTGGACAGCTTAGCAATTCCTTCAGTTTCTTGTATTCCTTCCACTTTTGCATGCTTCCTTTCCATCCTCTAAGCCATTCCTGCCCTATAAACCTTGAAAATACTTAACACACATATCACGGCATTGAATGGTAAACATAGCAAATTTAAGGCCTAAGAAGCATGTTTTCAATCATAGCACAAAGTT
This sequence comes from Arachis ipaensis, assembly GCF_059453495.1. Lineage (NCBI taxonomy): Eukaryota > Viridiplantae > Streptophyta > Magnoliopsida > Fabales > Fabaceae > Arachis > Arachis ipaensis. The sequence goes on from NC_142444.1 coordinate 59,621,108, forward strand.
AGGAAGGAAAATGTAAAACATGCGAATTATATGAATAATTGTGAGTTTAGTGGATAAAATCCACTCAATTAAGTACAAAATGTACCACGAAATAGTGGTGCATCAGGGACATAGCCGTAGTAGATGCTGTCGGTCAGCTGGTGCACCTGCCGATCATAATGCTCAGTAGAATTATATATTATTATGCTCAGTAGAATTATGTATTAATATGCTATTTGAAACATTGTAACTTATATCAATATACTCTTATGACATATGCAACTTAAGATCATGTCCAGTAAATTAACAACATGTGAAACATTGTAACTTCTCCAAGTACTTATTAATCATGCATAGTAAGTTTACATGTCCCAGTTAACAGATACATAGATTCGTTAAGTAATACATTGAAAAGTTAACTAATACATAGAAAATGTTAACAATACAACATCTACTTTCTGATTGCCCACTTTACATCTTTCACAAGATTCTTGCATTTCTTGGCGGTCTTTTTGAACACAGATGGAGTGAATCGATTAGCGCTATGACGGGGCGGATCAACCCTGAGATTGTAGCCTTTGCCTGTTTCATCTGGAGTACGTGCCTCACCTGTACACAATTTAATTAGACAAACCATCGTAACATGAATATAATTACATAGACTGAGTAAACAAGATATGAGTACCATCAGTCTCAACAGAGATACCACACATGAATATAATAACATTAATTTACCAAACAAGTATATATGAGTCACGTCATATGAATATAATATAATCAATTGACCATAGAAATAAGGCAATAGTAGGACCTGCATCATCACCATCATCAGATGCATCATTACGAGATTCTTCATCCTCATCAGTGTCCTTATCTTCCTCGTCATCTGGTTCATCTACAAGATACTCATTACTCTCTTGCTCAAGTGTTTGGGCATTTTCTTCAATTAGACTCATTGAAACACGGTGAAGGTTTTGACTATTAAGAACTCCTCAACCACCTTCACTTCTACTAGAGTCACCAGAAACCAACCCTCCCGATGCACTCGAGGAAGTGATGCCCGGGTACCTCACGTCCAAGGAATACGTACCCGCCATGATATCATACTGATGGCCATATTGTGATTGGCCTGCATCTGTAGCCATGAACCCAAACAACTGGCTAAAAGAACCTCCTTCTCCTGAGTCATACTGTGGTACACTCCAATATTGCTGATAGATTGGGTATGATGAGGTAAACTGTGTCTGAGGTACATATTGGCTTGAGGACTAAGGTTGTTCTTGTGGAGGTAGAGGTGGAGGTGGTGGTGGAGGTGGCGGTGAATGTGATAACTGTTCTTCAGTCTCAGGATCATTCTCTTCATTTTCCTCATTCCCTTCAACCACATCATCCATGACCTGATCACCCTCATCATTCTCTTGAACCACACGATCTGACAACTTCAAGTGGTGGCCATATTTATTACGGTACTAGTGCATGTAAATATCTAAGGGATTCTGTGGAGGCATTGGAAGCTCTGTAAGAACGTGATTATACCTGTTTGTCCATTGCATAACCCAAAATGAATGACTCGTGGCTGTGGCCAGTTAAAATTCTTAGGCCCAGTTAGGACTTCACCGTGTGCCTTGTCTAGATTCCATTCCTAATAAGGAACTCCCTGAACAAAACCGAACTGTCGCCTAAACCGATCGGTAGCATGCCACTCAATGCATTCAAAAGACACCAATGGCACCGTAGCACTCCACACAACCGAATGCATGTAAATGTCAGTAGGAATTATGTCCGGATCCACGCGATCCACAGCATAAGCAACCCACACAAACTGGTGAAAATTAACGAGACTCATGATTACAATCCAAATAACAATAACATTAAACCAAAATCAGATACTTCTGAACCGAAAATATACCTGGCCTTCCTGAAGATCATCGAATGCCTTCCTAAAGTGAGCAAGTGTAAGATACCTAAATCGTCGGTTTCCACGCTCTCAGTTACGCCACCTAATATGACGCATTTCATTAATACCAATTGATTCTAAATATGAAGATACAGAGTCAACGTAAGATAATGTTACCTATTTACAAGCAGAAAACTGCAAGATTTCCTCAAAACCGGTGCTAGATACGGCATTCGGATAAAAGCCCAAACGAGCAAGAGTGTGAGTGGACCATCGATCTCCTTACAGTCATAACGAGATGCCCTGTAAAGGTGGGCTAGGCATGCCGAACCCCAACTGTATTGTCCGATACTGACAAAATCACTTAGCAAGGACAGAAACTTCCAGTGCACAGATACCCCCAGACTTGTCTCCAAACAATATTGTACCGATCAACAACATAATGTGGTACTTCACGTACCTCTGTATACTGTTTTCATCAATCAACTGTAAACGTTCTTTCAGATCACGAAGCCATGTCAGTTTTATGTAGCTCCCTCTACAGTCTGACTTTCTTGGTGCAACCCCAAATTGATGCAGACACTCCGCCTCTAAGGTTTCAAAACTACTAATAGTCATCCCTGTGACTGGAAGACCGTCCGTCGGAAGACCGAGAATTAAGGCCACATCTTCGAGCGTCACAGCACATTCACCAACCGGAAGGTGAAAGGTATGTGTATCTGGATGCCACCTTTCAACTAAAGCATTCACCAGTGCTTTCTGACATTGGACTATTCCAATCTGGGACGCATGGTAAAAATCAGTAAACCATAAATGCTCCTCTACTCTATCATCATCCGATCCAGGGGACAGGATGATCAGACGTCAATATCCGTAAACTCTACAAAAACATAAAGTACTAGTCAAATTATTAACAATTACTAATTTACTACTAAAACATCATAATTTTCTAACTAGAGCAACTAATTAAGTAAAATCACGCTAAATTTTTGGTTAATTACCAAATTTAGTCATTACCACCCTAACTTACTAATTAATTACCTATCATTATTAATCATTTATCACCAGTAACTCAACAAACAAATATTAAATCAAATCACACCACACAACTATCATACATAATTTTACTAAATTTAATTAAGACAAATAATTTTACTAAATCCAATTTACTAAGTAATAATATTTTAACTTCTAAATTTAATTGATTATCTGAAAGCTAACACGTTGTATTATATTTTACAAAGTCTAATTGTTAATCAAAATCCTCTACATTATTTCCAAAAATTCGGCACCCTATTACTTTCTTTATTTACTGTTACGAAAAATTTCTATCACTTATACTGTTATAACTTCTAAAATTAATTATAAAAGTTAAATAATTAATTATAATTTCTAAAATTATTACAAAAAATTTTATACATATATTTTTGATTAATCTATAATTACTCTAACTCAAATATTATGATTGATTAAAATATTCTCCAACCATATTTACATATTATAATAATAATAATAATAATAATAATAATAATAATAATGTCACACTCATATATGCTCTTAACTTGAACTACTAACAACAACAATTTTAATTAAATTTCTAGCAATAATCAGTGTATTTCTAAATAATAATAATAATAATAATAATAATAATAATAATAATAATGATGATGATGATGATAATGATAATGATGTCACTGACATATGCTCTTATCTTGAACTTCTAACAACAACAATCTTAATTACATTTCTAGCAATAACCAGTATATTTTTAACTAATAATAATAATAATAATAATGTCACCGATATATGTTCTTAACTTAAACTACTAACAACAACAATCTTAATTAAATTTCTAGTAATAATCAGTATATTTCTAAATAATAATAATAATAATAATAATAATAATAATAATAATAATAATAATAATAATAATAATGTACTATGTTAAAACTACAAGCAACAACTATAATTAACAGTCTAACAATTATAATTATAATTTTAAATAATAATAATAATAATAATAATAATAATAATAATAATAATAATAATAATAATAATAATAATGATAATGATGAGGTTGCTATATATCTCCTAGGCTGAATTATCTCCTACATTAACTATAATTACATTTCTAATAACAATAATAATGATTCTGAAATATAAAAAAAGATTAATAAATACACTTACATAATCATCATAGCTGAGATAATTTAATTACAATATAAAATTCAAGACGATCAACATCTCTATATTTTTCTTCTTTGACATCTTGATCTGTTTTGAATGAAAGAGTTCGAACAGACCTTGTTGAATGATGAAGAAGAAGGAAGAATGTGGCTGCTGGGTGGGTGGAGATAGATGAAAATGATGGCTTGAGTGGGATTCAGAGGTAGGGGGTTGAAGTAAAGGGTTCATTGCTGGTTAAAGGGGCATCGTGCTGGGGAGCAAGGGGCTGCGACACGTGGAAGCCACTATACAACTCGCACAGTCCGTGTTGTGTGTGCAAGTTGGACCGTCCGATTAGCCACTCCCCACTCGCAAGGTCCGATTTCTAGCTACACTGACACCACATACAGGTAAAGCACACCTGCTCCTCATAACGGGATCCTACCCCATTCTTTCCTCCATATGAAAATTAAAAACCGTCATTTGGATGCATGCATGTTAAAATTTACCGTCTCTCTTTCTCTCGCTGAATATATAGTCGCTTTCATCTCCATTTTCATGGTAAGTTTTAGGAAGCACCGGTTTAAAAGAGGCTTTCCATATGCCTGATGAGCGGATAATTTATACCCTTTTTGGCATTGTTTTTACATAGTTTTTAATATGTTTTAGCTACTTTTTATTATATTTTTATTAGTTTTTATTCAAAAATTATATTTCTAGACTTTACTATGAGTTTATGTATTTTTCTGTAATTTCAGGTATTTTCTGGCTGAAATTGAGGGACCTGACCAAAAATCTGATTCAGAGGCTGAAAAAGGACTGTAGATACTGTTAGATTCTGACCCTCTAGCACTCAAACTAGATTTTCTGGAGCTATAGAAGCCCAATTGGCGCGCTCTCAATTGCGTTAAAAACTAGACATCTTGGGCTTTCCAGCAATATATAATAGTCTATACTTTGCTCGAGATTTGATGGCCCAAACTGGCATTGAAAGCCAGCCAAAAACTCTCTAGCGTAAAACGCCAGAACTGGCATAATTCTTGGCATTAAACGCCCATTTTGGCACCCAGGGTGGCGTTTAACTCCAACTTGAGGCATATGCACGTGAAAGCTTGAGAGCTCAGCCCAAACACTCACCAAGTGGGTCCCAGAAGTGGATTTCTGCACTGTCTGCACTTAGTTACTCATTTTCTGTAAACCTAAGTTACTAGTTTAGTATAAAAACTACTTTTAGCACTACAAAAAAGGGGGTTAAAATGGCATTGATATTAAGGCGGTTTTAAAGAACCGCCGTAATATCGAGACGTTATGGCAATTGTTGCTGCTGCCGTAATTGGCTATATATATTTTGGCGGTTCTGGTGATTATGGTGGTTTTAACCGCCATTTTCACACACATATAAAAAGAAAAAAATTGTAATCCCTGACTCATTCAACGCCATTCTTTGTTCTAGCTAGGGCTTCTCCTCTCTGAAGTCTGAACAAACGACGCTCTCATCTCCTCCGTGTAAAGAAGCTCTCCGACAACGCCGTTCTTCCTTCTAGGGCTTCTCCTCTCTCCCCTGGTTACGATCTCTCCAGGTACCTCTCCCTCTCAAGTTAAATTGAAATGCTGTTTTATTTTGTTTTTTCTTTTGTGCTGTGGAGACGAAGATTCCGGCGAGAGGCAAGGTTCTGGTGGCTACTGACCTCAGCATTTCGATTCCAGAAGGCACCGATTTTTTTGTTTTTGTTTGGGTTAGGGTTTCAAAATCGCTTTTGGTGCTGATTTTTTGGGGGTTTTGTTTCTCTGCAGCTCTGTTAGGAATTTTTGGGTCTTCCGTTGAAGCATTGACGTTGGTGCAGGGTGATTGACGATGATCTCAGGTCTTCTTTCTTAACTTTACTCCCTCCTCTCTCCCTCTCTCTCTCTCTCTCTCTCTATTAAGGTGTTTCGCTGATCTCCGATCTCAAATCTTAGATCTCAGAAAAACTGCTCCAATCTCAATTTCTCTATTTGCCTCTTTGGTTCTTTTTTGGTTCTTTTAAGCAAAGCTATAAATGAGTAATCTCTGTAGTTGTTTAGCTCTACTGCCCTTGCTCTGCTCAATGTTTTTTGCATTAACTGAACCCTTGCTCTGTCCTTGAAACTTGCACGTACCTCGTTAGATGCATGATGCACACATGCACATTTGTCACACTCACATAAGATCCTCGTTTTATTTTACTAAAGAAATCAGGTTTAGTTTTCTATCCATTTGTATGTTTATTAAAAATTAAGATGTTAACATTTTTGATGTCTCAGGTTTTGTTTCAGCCATAAATCATATATAAGATTTTACTTGGACAATCATTTTTGGGAATTCTTTGAAGTTAAAGTTTTAAACAAATTTGTTCAATCTCTCAGGGGCTGGAACTATTAACACAAGAAAATATTTATATCAGCCATGTGACATTCATAATCATTGATAGATAGAGTGAGCTGGTTCAAGAAACAAGCTATCTTTGTGTGTAAGTTGGTGAATTTGCTAGACTTGGTTCTGGAAGTTTTAGTGTTTTCTTTGTGTGTCTTGCTCATTAATCATTAAGTTTTAGTGTTTTCTTTGTGTTTTCTAGATTTGTTTCCTGCTTTAAATTTGACCCCCTCTAAATCTTACGCTTAAATTTGACCCCCTCATTACGCTTATTTGCAGCATTCTAATATTGTTTTTGCCTTTGTGAATTTTATACACAGGCTGTTGACAAATTACCAATTATCCCTACTGCACTAGAATTAATTGGGATACTATTTACTACGGTAAATGAATACAGATTAAATCTTCTATTTATATTCTTAATGTGCTTAATGTTGTATAGTAATATAAACTTCTCTTTTTATTTTAGTGGTTTACATATCGATATCTCTTGTTCAAGCCCGACCGGTAAGTATTATTGCTTACCTTCATCTTGATATTGACTACATCATAATATTAATAGCATTGGTCGAAATCTACGTCAAAGGACTAATTAAAACCATGCAAAATTGGTTGATGATTAAAGCTACCTTGTAAAGAGACTAACCTGTCTCAATTATAGTGGTTAATGATTTTTTTTCTACAATACTTTCTTAAATCGGATCTTTTTTGCTTGTCCTTTGTGACAGAGATCTCAATAAATTGGCTAGTATTGTACCTAATTTGCAAGCAATTTCATTTGAATGTTTTTTACTTACACAGGGAAGAGCTCTTTAGAATCCTGAACAAGTCAGTATCAGATATTTGCTAGACTTGGTTCTAAAAGTTTTAGTGTTTTCTTTGTGTGTCTTGCTCATTAATCATTAAGTTTTAGTATTTTTTTTTGTGTTTTCTAGATTTGTTTCCTGCTTTAAATTTGACCCCCCTCTAAATCTTACGCTTAATTTAGCAGTGACTATATGTACCTCCTCACAATTCTTTATCATTCGATGCTTTGTGTATTTGTTTGATGTTAATTCTGTCATTCTTAAATTAGGTCTTATATTTGTTTCTCCTTTGTTCTAGCTGATTGGATTTGTTATTGATCAGGGCCTAGCTGCCTTAATTGGATTTGTGTTCTTGTGGTTTAATTGGCAACCTATAAAGTGAAAGATTCTTAATAAGGTAATAGCTTCGTGTTCTTTCTTATCAAGTTACTAACCATTTTAATTTGTTATTGCCTTAATTAGCATTAGCTGGTTCCCTTTTTCCAGTACAAAATATTTAGTTCAGAAACCGTGACCAATTTAATGGAGTCTTCATGGATTAGTTGCATAAGGTTTACTAGTCCAATCCCTTTTGTTAACCGATATTACATCAATCTTATTTTCTTAGAAATATTAATTATGTTAGTAGCTAGATTGGCATATCGTACATTATTTGGTGGCCTGGTGGGGGAAGAGATTTGGGAGGGAAAATAACTAAATCAAATTGAACATATATTTAGAGGCTTAAATACATTAGTAGATATTTGTTATCTATTTCTTCATCTTACCAAATACAACATTAATGTAATAATGTTGTTCCCTTCAAGTCTTCAACTAAGCCATAGCAATGAATGATACCTTTCTAGAATTAAAAGTACATGAATGTAGGGAGGGAAAAAAATTAGAAAGAAAGAAAAGAAAAGAAGCAAATTTTCATATATTTTTGTGTAAACACACAGCATCATTTCCAATTTTTAGTAGCTTGTTTTCATTAATTTCCTTCTTAATTACCTTTAACTGTTCCATTACTTGGGGCAGGGGCATTGACTTTATACATAGCTTAATAATTAAGAACATCTCAGATTGTATATAGAAATTCTATGAATATAAATTCATGTCTTAGATAATGTACATATTTATATCTATATTTAGATCAAAATCATCTTCATCAGCAGTCAAGTTATCATTATTAGCTGCCTCGGAGGGAAAATTCGCATTCGAAAAGATTACCGAAAGTTCCTGGATAGTTTAATAAAGTTTATTTTCATGCTAAGTTATATAAGTTACTTTGCAGTTTGCATATCTCTCTTTATATTATTAATTTTATCATCATGGACAATATGGTCACTTTGTTTTTAATTTGATCACTTCTGATTAATTTTAAAATATATGATGTCAGTTAGGCCAATATGTTATATACATGAACATGCTTGCGTGAACCACCTAGCTAGCTTCCTTGGGATTTCGTGTACATTAATTAGTTATATATTTAATTTAATTTATTAGGTATATTTATTTATTATACTAAATTATTAGATATATTTATTTATTATACTAAATAAAAAGTTAGGACTCTATATATAATGAATTATATTTTATAAATGTTGTATTAATTAATTCTTATTGTTCAAATTCGTTAATAATATAATTTGATATTAATCCTAAATTATCAAAAATACAACATTCATATATTTTTAGTTGATTATACATTTAATTTTAATAAATCTGTTAGATATTTAATTTCGTGTACATTAATTAGTTATATATTTAATTTTAATAAATCTGTTGGTGATAATTTTTCATGTGAAATAGGTTTTAGATCTTCTTCAACTCTTGCTGCTAGCTACTTTACTTTGAAAAAAGAAGAGAAATTATCATTTGAAAGAGGTAATTATAATTTTCTTATATTTTCTTTTAAATACTATTTAAGTTTTTAATATCTAATTTGCATATAAAAGAATAAATTTCTTGCCTTTAGAATATATATAGATTTTTAATGAATAAATTTTTTAAAATCCTTATTTGTAATCCCTCTTAGTCATGTCAATCGATAAGTCATGGATTGGAAAACCACGAACCACGCATGAGTATAAAGATGGTTTAAACAAGTTTTTGGATTTTGCTTTTGAGCATCGATCTCTCGCGGGTCGTCAGATTAAATGCCCTTGTCCGGTGTGTGGTTTTGGCAAGTGGCAAACAAGAGAGAAAGTTTTTGAACATTTAATAGTCAAGCCATTTCCAGAAAACTACAAAGTTTGGTATTGGCATGGTGAAGAAGTAGTTGGAGTTGGGTCACAAGTTCATCAAACTAGTCACATTGTACAAGATGATTCGACATCTCAGCATCCAATGGTAACAATGCTCAATGACGCGTTTGGAGTTGCTGGACCTGACTTGAATGAAGATGGAGATGGAGATGAAGACAACATAGAAGATGGAGACGGAGACAATGTAGAAAATGAAGAGCACAATGGAGAAAATGTAGAATTTTACAAGTTGTTAGAAGATGGCAATGAACAATTGTATGAAAGGTGCACAAAGTATTCAAAATTGTCTTTCTTAATTAGTCTGTATCACATAAAGTGCTTATATAGAATAAGCGACAAAGCCATGACCGAAATTCTCAAGTTATTAAAAGATGCCTTTGGAAATGCAGAGATTTCAAATATATTCTATGAGGCCAAGAAAACCATAAATAAACTAGGGCTTAATTATACCAAGATACCTGCTTACCCTAATGATTGCATATTATATTGGGGGAGGAGGAAGATTTGCAAGAATGCAAAAGATGCAAGACATCTAAATGGAGCGATGCTAAAAAGAAGAAACCAGCAAAGATCTTGCGATACTTTCCACTAAAACCGAGACTTCAACGATTATTCATGTGTTCTAAGACTGCTCAATCAATGCAATGGCATGCTTTGGCAGAAAAGAAAGATTCGAAGATAAGGCATCCGCGGGATTCTGAAGCTTGGAAGACATTTGATTTACTTCATGATAGGTTTGCCGAAGATCCTCGAAATGTACGTCTTGGTCTTGCAGCTGATGGATTCAACCCCTTTGGAGCTATGCGTACAAACTATAGCGTTTGGCCAGTGGTGCTTATTCCATACAATCGGCCTCCATGGGAGTGCATGAAGCCAACATCACTTATCTTGTCAATATATCCTGGTAAAAACGGCAGTTAAAAAATGCCATTTTAATCGAAAAGGATGCCATTAAACCCTGGTAAAAACGGCGGTTATAAACGCCATTTTAAACGAAAAGGATGCCATTAAATACAGGTAAAAACGGCGGTTATAAACCACCATTTTAACCGCCAAAAACCGCCGTATTATCCATTGGTTATTACGGCGGTTTTTGAAAACCGCCGTAATAACCAGAATGGCGCCCAGAATTCTGGCGTTTCTTGGGGGTGCCATTTTCGGTAATAATGGCGGTTGTAACCGCCGTAATTACCTTAAAAAACCGTCATTTTAACCCTTTTTTTTGTAGTGTAGAGATTCAGTTTACAACTCATGACATTTTACACTTCTTATTGTATCTTCTATGGCATGAGTATCTAAACCTCATAGGTGGGGGTGAAGAGCTCGGCTGTGTTTCAATGGATTAATGCAATTACTACTGTTTTCTATTCAATCATGCTTGATTCTATTCTAAGATACTCACTCATACTTCAATATAGAGAATCTGATGATCTATGACACTCATCATTATTCTCAACATTATGAACGCGTGCCTGACAACCACTCCCGTTCTATCTGAGCTCAACGTAGTCATTGGGCAACAGCTTGAGTGCGTATCTCTTGGGTCTCTGATTCACGGACCGAGTCCGTGAGATCAGAACCTTCATGGTAGAGGCTAGAACTAATTGGCAGAATTCCTAGGATCCGGAAAATATAAACCTTGTCTGTGGTATTCCGAGTAGGATCTGGGAGGGGATGACTATGATGAACTTCAAACTCGCGAATGTTGGGCGCAGTGACAGTGTGCAAAAGGATAGAGAGATGCTATTCCGACGCTAGTGAGAACTGACATATGATTAGCCGTGCGGTAGCTGTACCTGGTATTTTTCATCCAAGACGAGACATCCGACAGTTGATTAGCCGTGCAAAAATCGTACCTGATATTTTTCATCCGAGAGGATCATACAGCCTGCCATTGAAGGAAGCCATGCGTGTTTGGAGAAGAAGACAGTAGAAAAGCAGAGATTCAGGTGACAGAACATCTCTGGAACCTCAACCTGTTCCTCATTACTAAATCACAAGTACCATTTATTTCATGTTATTTACTTTTCATAAACAAAATCAATTTAATCATTAATCTCCTGACTAAGATTTACAAGATAACCATAGCTTGATTCAAGCTGACAATCTCCGTGGGATCGACCCTTACTCATGTAAGGTATTACTTGGACGACCCAGTGCACTTGCTGGTTAGTTGTGCGGAGTTGTGAAAAGTGTGATCACAATTTTGTGCACCAAGTTTTTGGCACTGTTGTCGGGGATTATTCGAGTTTGGACAACTGACGGTTTATTTTGTTGCTTAGATTAGGAAAAATTTATCTTTTTAGTTTAGAGTCACTAAAATTGAGTCTTCTATTATTGTTTTTGGTTAAAATCTCAAAATCCAGTAAAGAATGCTCAAAACTGAGACTAAATTAAAAAGCTTAGTAAAGTCCAGCTAAAGACAGTAAAGAAGCGCTTGCTGGGAGGCAACCCAGCCATTATAAAAAAAATTAGATGTTTATAACAATTATATAAGTCCATTTAATTTTTTTGTTCGTGTTTATTAATGCTTTTCAGTGAACAAGTCAAGGATATGAAGGTTCAGAACATAAAGCAGAGGAATCACAGAAAAAAAGGCTCACAGGCATTAAAACACCAGTAAAGAGAAAATTTGGGCGTTAAACGCTAGAATGGCTACCATTCTGGGTATTTAATGCCAGTAAAGGTATTGGTGCACGAATTGTGAATCACACTTTTCACAACTAGTACCACTAACAAGTGCACTGGGTCGTCCAAGTAATACCTTACGTGAGTAAGGGTCGAATCCCACGGAGATTGTTGGTTTGAAGCAAGCTATGGTTATCTTATTATTCTTAGTCAGGATGCCAACAACAGTGTTTTTCAACTTCAATTGTAAAGAGTCAAAGGGCATAAATATAAATACTTATTGTGCAATGATGGAGAATATGTTGGGGTTTTGGAGATGCTTTGTCTTCTTTATTTCAGTTTTTCTCTTGTACTCCTCTTCACACACGCAAGGCTCCTTCCATGGCAAGCTGTATGTAAGGTGTCACCGTTGTCAATGGCTACTTCCCGTCATCTCAGTGAAAATGGTCCAAATGCTCTGTCACTGCACGGCTAATCATCTGTTGGTTCTCGATCATGTCGGAATAGAATCCCTTGATTCTTTTGCGTCTGTCACTACGCCCAACAATCGCGAATTTGAAGCTCGTCACAGCCATTCAATCCTGGAATCCTACTCGGAATACCACAGACAAGGTTTAGACTTTCCGGATTCTCATGAATGCCGCCATCAATTCTAGCTTATACCACGAAGATTCTGATTAAGAAATCTAAGAGATACTCATTCAATCTGATGTAGAATGGAGGTGGTTGTCAGGCACATGTTCATGGATTGAGGAAGGTGATGAGTGTCACGGATCATCACCTTCTTCATAGTGAAGCGCGAATGAACATCTTAGATAGGAACAAGCGTGTTTGAATGGAAAACAGAGATAATTGCATTAATTCATCAAGACGCTGCAGAGCTCCTCACCCCCAACAATGGAGTTTAAAGACTCATGCCGTCAAAGAGTACAAAGTTCAGATCTAAAAATGTCATGAGGTACCAAATAAATCTCTAAAAGTTGTTTAAATACTAAACTAGTAACCTAGGTTTACAGAAAATGAGTAAACTATGATAGATAGTGCAGAAATCCACTTCTGGGGCCCACTTGGTGTGTGATGGGGCTGAGACTTAAGCTTCTCACGTGCCTGGGCTATTTTGGGCGTTCAACGCCAGGTTGTAACCTGTTTCTGGCGTTGAACTCCAACTTGTAACTTGTTTCTGGCGCTGGACGCCAGACTGCAACATGGAACTGGCGTTGAACGCCAGTTTACATCATCTATCCTTGAGCAAAGTATGGACTATAATATATTGCTGGAAAGCCCTGGATGTCTACTTTCCAACGCAATTGAGAGAGCACCATTTGAAGTTTGGTAGCTCCAGAAAATCTACTTTAAGTGCAGGAAGGTCAGAATCCAACAGCATCAGCAGTCCTTTTTCAGCCTGAATCAGATTTTTGCTCAGCTCCCTCAATTTCAGCCAGAAAATACCTGAAATCACAGAAAAATACACAAACTCATAGTAAAGTCCAGAAATGTGATTTTTAATTAAAAACTAATAAAAATATACTAAAAACCAACTAAATCATACTAAAAACTAAGTAAAAACAATGCCAAAAAGCGTATAAATTATCCGCTCATCAGGTATCATTTTGGGCGTTCAGAAAAACACCCAGTAAAGAAGGATTTCTGGCGTTTAACGCCCAAAATGGCCACCAGATGGGCGTTAAACGCCAGAATGGCTATCATTCTGGGCGTTTAACGCCAGAACAGCAGAGGGGGAGGTAATTTCGTTTCCAATTCAAATTTTTTCAAATTTTCATGTTTTAATTCATAATTTTCTGCATAAAAATGTTACAAATATTCATCTTTCAATTTCCAATCCCAAAAATTCATAATCTTATAAATTCTTCTCAATTCTTTTTCAAAAGTCATTCATATCTTTTATCAATCATATCTTTCAAATCATATCTTTTTCAATCATATCTCCAGTTTCTTTTCAAATCTTTTTAACTCATTCATATTATCTTTTATTTCTTAGATGCATAAACAAAAATTCAGATCTAACTTCCTTATATCTTTTTCATATCTCCTAAATTTTGAAAACAATCTTCTCTTTTTCATATCATGTTTATCTTTTATCAATCATATCTTTCAAATCATATCTTTTTCTAAAATTTCGAACCCATTCCCTCCCTCCCCTTTATTTATACATTCGGCCATCCCCTTTCCTCCATCATTCGAATCCTTCTCTCCATCTATTCATCTTCTTTCTTTTTATTTTGCTTGAGGGTAGGCAAATCACTAAGTTTGGTGTGATTTCCGTGATCCCTGAGTTAAAACAAACTAATCTCATGGCACCCAAAGGAAGATAAACCGCTTCAAGAGAGAAGAAAGAAAGCAATCCAAAACCACGTTGGATGCATGAGAACTTCTGCACCAAAGAATATGCAGACCATTATTTCAAAATTGTGTACAGAAGATCAGTGATCCCGAAAGTTAGGTTCAATCTGAAAGAAGATGAATACCCGGAGATCCAAGAGCAAATTCAAAACAGGGGCTGGGAAGTCCTGGCTAATCCTGAGATACATGTTGGAAGAAATATGGTCCAAGAATTTTATGTAAATCTGTTGATGACAGAAAAGCAAAGATTAGAGGGAACTGCTTTCTACTCCTTTTGGACTATGGTCAGAGGGAAGATTATTTACTTCTATTTTGACAAAGTGAGAGAAGTTCTCAAACTTCCTCAACTACAAGATGATCCAGAGTCCTTTAATAGGAGAATGGCCAAGGATAAAAGGCTAGCTCAAGTTCTAGAGGACATATGCCTCCCTGGAACCAAGTGGATTACTAATTCAAAAGGTGTCCCAAACCAACTAAAGAGAGGTTATCTCAAACTAGTTGCTAGAGTTTGGCTGGATTTCATTGGGCGTTCTATACTCCCAACCAGCAACCGATCTGAAGTCACTGTCAAGAGGGAAGTGATGATTCACTGTATTATGCTGGGGAAGGAGGTAGAGATTCATCAGCTGATCCCTGTTGAAATTTACATGTTTGCAAACAAGGAATCCACTGAGGCCAAATTGGCCTACCCAAGCTTGATTAGTCTGTTATGCAAAGAGACGGGGGTACAGATGGGTGTGGATGAATATATCACAGTTGAACGCCCAATCACCAAAAAAGTGATGGATGGACCTCAAATTCAAGATAACCTCATCAAGAGGGGAGGGGGAGGCGCATGAGCTCCTCCCAGAAATTCCTCAATTTGACTATTGGGCCCACTTAGAAGTATCTGTCACCAAGATGCAAGAAGCTGTGAATCAACTCAAAGAAGAGCAGCAGAATCAAAACAGCATGCTTTGCAAAATACTTATAGAACAAGAGAAACAAGGGCGTAAAATACAGGAGCTAAAACGTCAGAAGCTGTCCCTTGAAGAGTTGGACGTCCCACAGATTGAAGGAGCACCTACCCCTCAAAATCAAGGTTGTTGAGTCCTTACTCTGTGATAACTTTTATTATTAGAAACCTATTTTAAGAGTTATATAAGCATTAGTATTAGAGTCATTTATTTTTATGTCTTTAATTTCCTTTCTTTTAATATTATTTGTCTGCTTTTATGTTTATTTTATGTCTTATTTTTATTCCATGATCAATAAAGTTTAGAGTCTATGTCTTAAAGCTATGAATGATTCCATGAATTCCTCACCTTTCTTAAATAAAAATTGTTTTTAACTGCAAAAGAACAAGAAGTGCATAATTTCGAATTCTATCTTGAAAATGGTTTAATTATTTTGATGTGGTGGCAATACTTTTTGTTTTATGAATGAATGCTTGAACAGTGCATATTTTTTATAGTGGAGTTTATGAATGTTAAAATTGTTGGCTCTTAAAAGAATAATGAAAAAGGAGAAATGTCATTGATAATCTAAAAAAATCATAAAATTGATTCTTGAAGCAAGAAAAAGTAGTAAAAAAAACAAAGCTTGCGAAAAAAAGAGTGAAAAAAAGGCAAAAAAAATGAAAATAAAAAAAAGGGAAAAAGCAAGCAGAAAAAGCCAATAACCCTTTAAACTAAAAGGCAAAGAAAAAAAAAAGAGATCCAAAACTTTGAGTATTAATGGATAGGAGGGCCCAAAGGAATAGAATCCTGGCCTAAGTGGCTAAACCAAGCTGTCCCTAACCATGTGCTTGTGGCGTGAAGGTGTCAAGTGAAAAGCTTGAGACTAAGCGGTTAAAGTCGTGGTCCAAATCAAAAAGAGTGTGCTTAAGAGCTCTGGACACCTCTAACTAGGGGACTCTAGCAAAGCTGAGTCACAATCTGAAAAGGTTCACCTAGTTATGTGTCTGTGGCATTTATGTATCTGGTGGTAATACTGGAAATAAAATGCTTAGGGTCACGGCCAAGACTCATAAAGTAGCTGTGTTCAAGAATCAACATACTGAACTAGGAAAATCAATAACACTATCTGAGTTTTGAGTTCCTATGGATGCCAATCATTCTGAACTTCAAAGGATAAAGTGAGATGCCAAAATTGTTCAGAAGCAAAAAGTTACTACTCCCGCTCATCTAATTGAAACTAATTTTCATTGATAAGTTTGGAATTTATTTTCTCTTCTTTTTATCTTATTTTATTTTAGTTGCTTGAGGACAAGCAACAATTTAAGTTTGGTGTTGTGATGAGCGGATAATTTATACCCTTTTTGGCATTGTTTTTACATAGTTTTTAATATATTTTAGTTACTTTTTATTATATTTTTATTAGTTTGTATTCAAAAATCACATTTCTAGACTTTACTATGAGTTTGTGTATTTTTCTGTGATTTCAGGTATTTTCTGGCTGAAATTGAGGGACCTGAGCAAAAATCTGATTCAGAGGCTGAAAAAGGACTACAGATGTTGTTGGATTCTGACCCTCCAGCACTCGAAGTGGATTTTCTAAAGTTACACAAGCCCAATTGGCACGCTCTCAATTGCGTTGGAAAGTAGACATCTTGGGATTTCTAGCAATATATAATAGTCCATACTTTGCCCGAGATTTAATGGCTCAAACTGGCGTTGAAAGCCAACCAAAAACTCTCTGGCGTAAAATGCCAGAACTGGCATAATTCTTGGCGTTAAACGCCCATTTGGCACCCAGGGTGGCGTTTAACTCCAACTTGAGGCATATGCACGTGAAATCTTGAGAGCTCAGCCCAAAAACTCCCCAAGTGGATCTCGAAAGTGGATTTCTGCACTGTCTGCACTTAGTTACTCATTTTCTGTAAACCTAAGTTACTAGTTTAGTATAAAAACTACTTTTAGAGATTCAGTTTACAACTCATGACATTTTACACTTCTTATTGTATCTTCTACGGCATGAGTCTCTAAACCTCATAGGTGGGGGTGAGGAGCTATGCTGTGTTTCAATAGATTAATACAATTACTACTGTTTTCTATTCAATTACGCTTGATTCTATTCTAGAAACTCACTCGTACTTCAATATAGAGAATCTGATGATCCGTGACACTCATCATTATTCTCAACACTATGAACGCGTGCCTGACAACCACTCCCATTTTATCTGAGCTCAACGTAGTCATTGGGCGACAGCTTGAGTGCGTATCTCTTGGGGATCTGATTCATGGATCGAGTCCGTGAGATCAGAACCTTCGTGGTAGAGGCTAGAACCAATTGGTAGCATTCTTGGGATCCGGAAAGTCTAAACCTTGTCTGTGGTATTCCGAGTAGGATCGGAGAGGGGATGACTGTGACGAGCTTCAAACTCGCGAATGTTGGGCGCAGTGACAGTGTGCAAAAGGATAGAGAGATCCTATTTCGACGCTAGTGAGAACCGACAGATGATTAGCCGTGCGGTAGCTGTACCTGGTATTTTTTTTCCGAGACGAGACATCCGACAGTTGATTAGCTGTGCAGAAATCGTACCTGGTATTTTTCATCCGAGAGGATCATACAGCCTGCCATTGAAGGAAGCCATGCGTGTTTGGAGAAGAAGACAGTAGGAAAGCAGAGATTCAGGTGACAGAGCATCTCCGGAACCTCAACCTGTTCCTCATTACTGAATCACAAGTACCATTTATTTCATGTTATTTACTTTTCATAAACAAAATCAATTTAATCATTAATCTCCTGACTAAGATTTACAAGATAACCATAGCTTGTTTCAAGCTGACAATATCCGTGGGATCGACCCTTACTCACGTAAGGTATTACTTGGACGACCCAGTGCACTTGTTGGTTAGTTGTGCGAAGTTGTGAAAAGTATGATCACAATTTCGTGCACCAATGCCTTTGGCACTCTGGCATAAAAAGAAATGGTTTTAAGGGTTTCTTTTGCTTTTTGATATCACCTCAGTTGGTAAAATTTATTTCAAAAGTGATTACATGTTTTGTATTTATTGCATAAATAGGATTTTTAAATTTCTAATTGTTTACCATAGATTACTACCCTCGTTCATATAGGCCGGTCTAGTAAAAAGTTTAAATCTATTAATTTTTCTAATTATTTATGATTTAGAACAAAAGATAACTTTGAAAATTAGCTGATATTAGCTAAAAAATAGGTTTCTAATTAAACTCTTAATTAATATATAACTTTTAAAAAATATAATTTTATATCTTAAAATTTTAAACTACTTTATTTTTCAATAATATTGATCAATTTTTTTCAGGTAATTTTTTAAATTAAAATGTAAGTTTTACATTGCCAATGTATTATTTTATAATTTTTTTACATAAATATAAATATTTTTTAGTTAAATATAGTCTTTATTTGAATAAATATAAATATTTTTAAATTAAATTTAACATATATCATAAATGTTAGCTAGTATAAAATTAACAAATTCTCTCTCTCAGTCTTCATTTTTATCTTTCTCTTTCTTTTCTTTCATTGTCTATTTTTTTTATCTTTTTGTAATACAAAAAATAAAATTAACAAATTAATATAATTCAAATAAAAATTATTATTATTATTATTATTATTATTATTATTATTATATACATATTTTTTAAGTTTTTTTATTTAGTTTTAAATTTTTACTGCTTATTTTTTTAATCTATATTTTCATTTTTCTTCTTTTAAATATTTATTAAATATAATTTGGAGAGAATACTAATGTTATGATTAAAAGTTAAAATCAAGATTTAATTGTTTAAAAAAATTAATTTTGAATTAATTTTATAACTATCAATATAATTTTTTATACTAATATCTAATTATATTTTTATATACATAGAGAGAAAAAAATATTATTTTAAAATAGCACGCATAAAAATGAATTATCTAATCAAAACTATACAAGTTATATCGTTTTAAATTTTAGATAACGAATATTAAAATTAATTATTCGTAATAAATTAAACTCTTTCACATAAAAATAATAACTAAAAATCTTATTATTTAATTTTTTCATCTACGGAGATCCTAGTCTTCTTAGTCGATTGGGACTTTTGTCCTCTACGATCTTTTTGTAAAAGTAGTTTGATTTTATAAATCTTTTGTGTTATAATTTATAATGTCAAAATAAAATCGACGTAATTTTTAAATATTTATTTTCCCATAATGTAATTACAGGTAAAAATACTAGTAATTATATATTTTATATACCTTCTTTATATTTTAATATTTAATAAAAATATTCCTGTTATGAAAAAGAAAAATCGTGTATGACTTTTAAAAATTATTTAATTTTAGTTATATTATTTTGGTTAATTTTAAAGAGTAATGTATTTATTTGTTTACATAATAAATATCTACTTTTTTAATAGTATTAAATTATATTTAGAAAATCATATACAATATTAACTTTTTAGAAAATCACCTTAAAATTTTTGCATTGTTTTTTTTTGTTTAAATCCAACATCGTTGATGAACAAATTTTTTTTCAGCATTCATCTTTTGAAGAAAAACAAAAATTTTTGCAAGAACAACACCAAAGACCTGATTGACTGCCCATTTTAAACGAAACGAACATTTAAAAATTTGCCCAACACACCATGCATATTTATGTTTGTTTCCCAAAATTAGTGACAAATTTAAAATTACATATTTACTAGTTTGAACAAATCAAAAGTCATAATTAACACGTGAATCTGACACACTGATACACGTGTCACGCACTCTGCCTGTCAACATCACATAAAGTATGAGACGTCCTACATGCCTCATTTGGATGCGCGCATGTTAAAACTTATCATCTCTCTTTCTCTCGTTGAATATACAATGGCTTTCATTTCCATTTTCACGGTAAGTTTTAAAAAGTGACAGTTTAAAAGAGGCTTTCCTGGCGCCTCTAGCACTCTATGTAAAAAGAAACGATTTTAAGGGTTGTTTTTTACTTTTCGGTATCACCTCGATTGGTAAGATTTATTTCAAAAGTGACTACATGCTCTGTATTTATTGCAAAAATAGGTTTTCTACATTTTTAATTGTTTACCATGGATTGGTGCCCTCATTCATATAGGTCGGCCCAATGAAAAGTCCACATCTATTAATTTTTATAATTATTTATGATTTAGAATAAAAATTAACTTTAAAAATTAGATGATATTAGATAAAAAATAATTTTCTAGTTAAACTCTTACTTAATATTTAACTTTTAAAAAATATAATTTTATATCTTAAAATTTTAAACTACTTTATTTTTCAATAATATTTATTAATTTTTTAATTAATTTTTTTAAATTAAAATGTAAGTTTCACATTGCCAGTATATTGTTTCATAAATTTTTTTTACATAAATATAAATATTTTTTAATTAAATATATATTCTTTAATTAAATATAGTCTTTATTTAAATAAATATAAATATTTTTAAATTAATTTTAACATATATGATAAATGTTAGCTAATATAATCTTCCTAAAAATTATTCAAAGAAGTGGACAATTACTAGTTACATTTCCTATAATAATTAACTTGCCTTTGACATCACTAATGCATTTTGGACCGCATGTAAGACAAGAAATTAATTGACTTGTTTGTTGTCTACAATAAGATTAGTATCTCTTATATTAATATTAGTTGTATGTATTATATATTACTAATTTTACAATTAAGATATGTCACATGTTACTTTTTCATTGTAATTGAAATTAAATCTTTTCTTTTAAAATTAAAGAGTTCTACTCTCCTCCCTACTAATTTTACAACCAAAATATGCTACATGTCATTCTCTTATTGCAATTAAAATAAAATTTTTTCCTCCAAAATTAAAGAATTCTTCCCTATTTTCTACTAATTTTACAATCAAAATGTGCCACATGTCACTCCCTCATTGCAATTAAAATAAAATCTTTTCCTCCAAAATTAAAGAGTTCTTCTCTACTTTCTACTAATTTTACAATAAATATGTGCCACATGTCATTTTCTCATTACAATTGAAATCAAATCTTTTCCTCCAAAATTAATAAACTCCCTTCCTAAATTCTATCATCTACCTCTCTCCATTTTTTCTATTTCTCTCCACCCTTCTCACTCTATATATAATTTATTATATATTTATGTATTATTATCTAATTTAATAATCAAATATGTCACGTGACATTCTCTTATTAAAATTGAGAAGAAATATTTTCCTCCCAAATTAATAAACTCCCTTCCTAAATTCTCTTATTTATCTTTTTCTCTTTTTCTATTTCTCTCTACCCACTACAAGAAAAACACCCATTCAGCCACACTTTTTTTAAGCTACATTTGAAAAGCATAGCCTATTCATAGAATAGTCTATTCATAGAATAGGCTACGCTTTTCTCCGTGTTTCCCTTTTATAAGAGAATAGGAAACACAATTGTGGCATCATTTAAAAAGTGTAGCCTTAGATACAATAGAAATCACTTATAAACCGTAGCCTTATGCTGATATCTATGGATACACTTTTCATACCAAAGGAAGAGCTTTTAAAGAGTAACATATTTGTTATATTTTGAGTGCACTTTAAAAGCGTAGCCTAATGTATCTAGGCCAAATGCACCCAAACACTTAGTAATTTTTCTTTTCCTTATCACCAAATCACACTCACCTTCGAACACCCTCACTTTCGCCATCTGATCAGGAAAAGTTTTGCCCCTCACCTTCGTAAATCACCTTCGAATTAATTGTTCAAAACCCTAACCCTAACACACCCACACACTCACACTTATTCTCACCATCACTCACCACCGCCACTACGCCCCCTTTCACACACACACACACACCCAGATCCGAGAGAAAGAGTGAACCAGAGGGAGGAGAGGAGGGAGACGGAGATGAGAGAGCGCGATCGAGAGAATAGAGAGTGAGAGGGGGTCACTGCCGCAACGTCGCTGCAGCCGCCGCCATTGCCGTCGCGGAGCAGGGAGCCCGGAGGGGAGAGAGAGACAATTTGCAGACGAGATGGAGAGAGAGGATGAAGATGCAACGCAAGAGAGGAGGCTGTTCCGCCATGCACTGTCATCGCTCCTGGGGTCGATTGAAGCCGCCGCCGCAGCTAGGGCTTGCCGTGCTCCTGTTCGTACTCCTAACCTCTATCTCTCTCTCTTATTCTTCAACTTTCATTTCATTCTCATTTCAATTTCAATTTTGATGTCTCTGCAGGCAACAATATATTTTAGAAGTTGTATTGGACTGGAAGAGAGGGAAGGGGAGCGTTTGAACTTTCAATTTCATTAATTTTTGTTGAATTTCTGTGCCTGTGGGTGAATACTGGATTGTGAAGGATGGTTAGGATTGTGAATGCAGAAGTTTAGACCTCTTCATATATGGTATCCCTTCTTTTTTTAATTCCCACAAGAGCTTAGGATTGGTTAAACAGAGCAAATTGAAACTTTGAATGTTCCCCTCATGCAGGGAACAATGTTGATCGATTCCTGAATTGGAGCACTAGGTTCCAAATTGTTCTAGGCGTGGCAAGGGAATTACAGTACTTTCATGAGGATTCACATCTAAGAATTGTTCACCGAGACATCAAAGCAAGCAACATTCTTCTTGATCATAAGTTTTATACCAAGATTGGAGACTTTGGCCTTGCCAGGTTCTTCCCTGAAGACCAAGCTTATCTTAGCACACAATTCGCTGGAACATTGTAAGTCCAATTATTAAATATTTTAAATTACTATGTATGCTAGCTGCATATTCACCATATTACTCGTGTTATATTTCAGTTTTCTATTTATGTTTTTTTTTGTCATAAATTGAATAGCCTATAATTTTAAGTATTATAATATCACAACACACACCTATACTACACACAGAGTTATACACAAAATATTAAGAGTTCTCATCCACTATTGACCCTAATCAAGTCTCAAACCTGAGTACGCAACACATATCATAGGGGAGTGGTGTGAGCTTATGAATGAATCTGGTTTGCTATGTTACCAGGTTTAGTTATTAAGTAATTGAGCTGAGCTGTAAGTTTGACAAATGAAATGGTTTCCTACCAGCGCCAAAAGGGCTGTTTTCGCCGGAGCCAGAACATTATCAAGGACCAAAGCTGAAAGTTTCCATCATTGGAGCTGGGCTTTCTGGCATGTCAACTACAGTGGAACTCTTGAATCAAGGACACGAGGTTCAGCTCCTTTAATCTTTAATATCACACTTCCTCCATTTCATATTTTATAAGTCATTTTGATACTTTGATTTATGAATATATGTGAAAAGTCAAAGCGACTTATCAGTATGGAACGAAGAAAATATTATTTTGAAATTAGATGTTATGGTGTACATGGTAAACTTGATTTTTGAAGCAAAGGGGAGTGATTTGGTCAGTTTCTTAACACAATTATGGTGTTAAATTTATTAGGATATTCTAGCTAATGCATTTTATCTAGTATGTTTACTTCTAATTGCTCTCGATTAGGTGGATATATATGAGTCGAGGACTTTTATTGGTGGGAAAGTTGGTTCTGTTGTTGATAAGAAAGGAAACCAAATTGAAATGGGATTTCTCTCAAATAGAAGTTGGTAAACTGACTTGATTGATCCTGTCTTTGAAATTCTCCAGCCCCTCTGTTTATTTATGGTCTGAGAAGTTAAAAAATATTAAATATATAACCCTAGGAAACTTTGCCTAAGCAAAATTGATCAATTTTTCATGCCCATTGTGTTTAGGGTTTAAAAAGCCATGCTTTATAGATGAATCCTTTGTTTTGCTTTTTTATCATATTATCCTTCTCCTTAAATCTTAATGAAATTATTCTTTTATAAAAAAGATAAAAAAATGTCTATTGTATTTAACTTATAATATGTTTTACTAATCCATCATATTTTTTCAAAAACTCTGCTGATCTGAGCTTATTTTCTAATGTGCAGTCCCAGAAGAATACACAGGTGTTGCAGAAACTGATTTTCTGGTATTTCTTATTAGAAAAAATACCATTTTTTTCATTTTCAAGTTTTCCCTTGTTGACTTTAGTAATATTAGTCTTTGTAAATTTATTATAAATTTTAAAATTTTAAATTTACAAACTGTAGATAAAGGTTGAAGACTTCTTTAGATACTTTTTCTCAGATGATGCTGTAAACTTCCATGAGTCTTTCCATAAAAAATGTGGTGATAAAGGTAGCCTGCATGAAACAACTATGAAACCTCTGCATTTGAAAAATTATCTTTAATTTTGTATGCTTTGCTGGTTGTGAGTATGGTTTAATGAGAAAAATTTAAGATGACTAATACCTGTCAATACACCTTAATGTTTTGTCGAGGATGATTTTTTCATTTTTTCTCCCTCCCTTTTAGACTTCAAGTGTAGTTTGTGGCGTCTTCAACAAAAATTTGGGTATGCTCGTGAACTATCTTTCAACATTCAATAAGACTTTATCTTGGTATGTTTCTGCCAGCTTTATTTTTCTTTTCTATCTGAGGTTCAACTAAAATTTTGAATGAAGCCAAAGTGAATGCCTAATATGGGGGCTTATTTACAGAGAAATATATGAACATATTGATGAGTTACAAAATTCCATTTCATGGAAAAAATGATTGAGCAGTGCATGCTTTAAGTAGTTAAGTTTGAAGTTATTAATTCAAATTAAGTAAATATAAGATAGAAAAAATTGTTAAATCCAAGATCCTGAGCATATGTCCTTTGATGAAGCAATAATAAGATCTTTGATGCGTCCCTATGATTTTTAAAAATTTAGTAAACTGTTCCTATGGAGACCTGCCAGTGGACATAATTGTGTTTCCTTTTCAGGAGCAAAATTTGGTGGCTCACCCAGCACCACCAGCGTCTACTGTCTTTGCCGCCGCTCCTCTGTTTCACAAATTCCTTTTCTTTGATTCTGCCTGCTGCTCTTCTGTCCTGTGCTATCCGGTTCTGCCCTAATTTTTACCTTCTTCTAGGTCGCCCTATTTTGTTGTTTTTCTGTTATCTCTTGAATGATTTAATTGCTGCTGCTGCTGCTGGGTCCCAAATCTGTTTGATTATATAAATTTAATTCTTGATAAATGATGATTGTGCTGAATTTGTGGTTAAATGGTTGCATATGTCAATTACAATTTTTTTTGTAATTTTTACAGTTATTTTGGTTTAGTTGTTTGAGCTGGTAGCAGTGTTGTGCTAACTGTTAAGAATCATTTAATACATGGATTAATTCTGGAATCTCGATAAATAAACCTATAAACAAACCTTTTCATATTTGCTCAGGGGCTGTTATTTCCAACAAGGTATGGAGGTTAAGATGGAAATGAAGGTGGAAGATGCATATAGGAAGTCAATGGAGACAGTGTTGAATTGGATACAAGATACTGTAAATCTTAACAAGAGTCAAGTTTTCTTTCGTATATATGCACCCGTGCACTTCAGGTTTGTAATTTGTTGCAACAATTGTTATGATTTATATTTTGCCTTCCAAGTTTTACATATATTTATCCAATAATGTATGAACAGAAGTGGAGATTGGAGAAGCTATGGAAGTTGTCATTTGGAAACACTGCCAGAGCTTAACATGTCATTGGTGCCTAATGATAACTGGTCACAATTCAAAATAGGCAATTCATTGCTATCATCACACAAAAACAACACTGAACTTGTCAAGTTGAAAATATTGAATATAACAGAGATGACAGCTCAGAGAAAAGATGGACACTCATCAATCTACTATCTTGGTCCGAATGGCGGCACGGCAGCACTCCATCGGCAAGATTGCAGCCACTGGTGTCTGTTGGTGTACCTGATACATGGAATGAGCTGCTTTATGCAATGTTCATGAAACATGAAGGCTTCTTATAGCAAGGAACTTCAAAGAGTCATGGAAGCATTATATACATCAATTCTTTTTTATTTGTCTTGGGCAGCAAGGACTCACAAATTGTTCTCAGCAGTCTCAAAAAGAGGCTAACATGTAGAATAGAATTATGTATTTATTTAAAGAAATTATTTAGTATAATTATGTATTTATTTTTATTTTATAATATTCAACTCATTCAAATAAAAATGCAGAATTATTATATATGTAATCATATTAACTATTATGTTGTATTAATAATTATTTTATATATATATATATAAACGAAAAAATGAGACCCAAGGCTATACTTATATACAATAGTTATAGTATACAAAAAAAAAAAAAAAATAAGGGACCTAAGGCTACACTTATAAAAAGTAGCCATGGTATACAATGTGGCTACGCTTTACATGTGATGTAGTAGCGTTAAAAAGCGTAGCCTATTCTGGCAAAAATAGAAATTGAAAAGCGTAGCCTTTGATCCTGAACAGCTGATGCCAGGGCATTTTGGCCAGTTTCACTGACCTTTTCTTTACTGTTTTTAGGGTAGTTTCATGCATTTCCTTAGAAAATAAGCTAGTTTTGGGTAGATATTCACTTACATCTTGATTCAAGCATACATTGTGCACTTTACATGATTTCATGAGGATTTTGCATGAATTTAATGACAAATTGGATGTTGTACTTCCCATGACTTGGACTAGAACTTTGATGCACTCTATTGCTTGATTTCAGGACAAAAGAAGCAAGGAAGAACCACGTTAGCAGCCACGTTAATCTAATTAACGTAACTTCTAACGTGAAATGGGAGTAACTTGCAAAGTTAATGAGAAAAGTAATCGCCAATAACACTCTCGAAGCCATCATTGCCCACGTTAAGAGTCACGTTAACTAAGTTAACGTGAACTCTAACGTGGAGGAAAGGAAATGGAGCCAACGTTAGTGACACTTACCTTTGTCACTAACGTTGGACCAAGCTCATAAGTGGCCACGTTAACTTAGTTAACGTGGCCTCTAACGTTAAGAAGTAAAGGGGAAGCCAACGTTAGTGACATTCAACTTTGTCACTAACGTTGGCCAAGTCACAATAAGCCACGTTAACTCCCACGTTAACCTAGTTAACGTGGAAGCTAACGTGAAAAAAGTAGGTGATCGACAATATTAATGACACCAAACATTGTCACTAACGTTGGGATTAACCCACACAAGCCCCAATAAGCCACGTTAACTCCCACGTTAACCTAGTTAACGTGGAAGCTAACGTGAAGAAGGAAGGTGATCGCCAACGTTAGTGACACCTAACATTGTCACTAACGTTGGAAGGAGCCCACACAAGCTACAATGAGCCATGTTAACTCCCACGTTAACTTAGTTAATGTGGAAGCTAACGTGGATAAGGGAATGATGAGCCAATGTTAGTGACACTCAACTTTGTCACTAACGTTAGAGATGGCTAGCATGGCCACGTTAGAAGCCACGTTAACCTAGTTAACGTGAGAAATCGGGGCACATTGGAACGTTAGTGACAAAGGTAAGTGTCACTAACGTTCTCGAAGGTTGGCAAGCCTACGTTAAAAGAGCCACGTTAACTAAGTTAACGTGGACTCTAACGTAGGAAAGGGGGAGACTTCTCAACGTTATTGGGAAAGGTAAGTCCCAATAATGTGTGCGAAGGACAAAGATGCAACGTTAGTAGCAACGTTTGTGCCACTAATGTTGGAGTTAACGTGGCTCTTACTTTGGTGAGGAACGTTAGTAAAAAAGGTGATTGTCACTAACGTTCTCGAACCCACATTTCCACTTAAACGTTAACACCACTAACGTCTTGAGCTAAAGTCTCTGCCCACTTCACACTTTCTCTCTGCAAGTAAAACTAAGCCCAATGAAGAAGATAACTGCTTCAAACTCAAGATCCAAAGGCCCATACCCAAGACTTGAAGAGCCAACTAGAAGATCAGAAGAGTAGTATATATAGGAGTAGCTTTAAATTAAAATGAGAGTTGGAAATTATAGGGAACCTCTTGGCATAGAACTACTCTCTATATTTTACTTTCTCTGCACTTCTAGTTTCATTATGTATTCTCCATCTTTGTTTTCATTTTCCAGAGCTATGAACAACTAAACCTCTTTCATTGGGTTAGGGAGCTCTGTTGTAATTTGATGGATCAATACTAGTTTTCATTATTCTTCTTCTATCTTTTCTCTTGATTTTACTTGAAAGCTTTCGATCTTCATCCAATTGGGTAGTTATCTTGGAAAAGAAGCTATTCAAACTTGGATCTCTTCTGAACCTTGAAAGAGGAATGAAGAGATCATGCTAGAAATTCTTTCTCATGCTAGACCAAATTGGGTTTGGATGGATATGTGACTATAATCCTCTCAACACTTGATTTGGGAAATGCATGTGGTATAATCAGTGACCATACTTCATCTCTTCTCATGAGCAATTGACCAAGGAATTGGCTATTGATCAAGATTTGAGAGATTGAATTACAAGGAATTGTAATTCGATCACTTAAGATTGCCAAGGAGATCAATGAGTGCATTGATTGAGGAAGAGATGAAAATAAAATTGATCCGGAGAATGCAACATCTCCTGAGCCCAATGAACTCCCCATTTCTGATCTTACCCATTCTCTTTAATTTCTGTCATTTACTTTTATGAGCAATTACCCCATTCCCATTTAAGATTCTGCAATTTACTTTCCGTCATCTACATTCAGCTCTTTATTTCTAGCATTTACTTTTCTGTTATTTAATTTTTCGCCGTTTAATTTTCTGTAATTCTCAACTCAAATTCTGATTCGCTCAACTAGAACATTCCTCTAATTAAAATTGCTTGATCAATCAATCCTTGTTGGATTCGACCTCACTCTATTGTGAGTTTTTACTTGACGACAAATTCGGTACACTTGCCGAAGGAAATTTGTTATGAGACAAGTTTTCCGTGCATCAAGTTTATGGCGCCATTGCCGGGGATTGATTGTGCATCAACAATGATTAAATTGGAGGGTAACTAGATTGAGCATTTTATTTTTGTTTGATTTAATTTTCTGTTTGAGTAATTTACTTTCAGTTTTAGTTAATTTCTTCCCTTCCCCCTACTTTTTTGTTTTAGTTATTTACCATTCATTTCACTAACCCACTAACTGTTTGATATATTGCATCACTCACACTAACAGTCATTCTGATAGAAATACTTTCTGCATCTATTTTCCTTGCTTGTACTTGTGGGTTGTATGACAGGGAGAAGAAGCGGGGCTTCAACTTTCTTTGATTCTGAACCTGAGAGGACCTTCCTTAGATTAAGGAGGGAAGCAAGAGGAAAGAGAGTAGTTGGTGCTAAGGAAGAGGAGGAATACTTTGAACCAAACATGGATGAAAACATGGAAAACCATCATGAAGAAGAGACTCACAACCATGGCGGAGGAGGTCGAGCAAATCATGCTGGGGAGGATAGAAGAGTTTTAGGCTCTTACATCAATCCAAACCCAGGAAACTATGGAAGTAGCATTCAAAAGCCAACCATCCACACTGACAATTTTGAACTAAAGCCACAGCTCATCACCCTTGTTCAGAACAATTGTTCGTTCGGAGGAGGTGTCCAAGAAGACCCCAATCAACATCTAACCACCTTCCTGAGAATATGTGACATAGTGAAGTCTAATGGTGTTCATCCTGACGCCTATAGACTGCTCTTATTTCCATTTTCACTCAAGGATAAGGCAGCCAAGTGGCTGGAGTCTTTCCCAAAGGAGAGCTTGACAACTTGGAAAGATGTGGTGAACAAATTCTTAGCAAGATTTTACCCCCCTCAACGAATCAATAGGCTGAGAGCTGAGGTCCAAACTTTCAGGCAACAAGATGGTGAGACTCTGTATGAAGCATGGGAGAGGTTTAAAGACCTAAGAAGGAGGTGCCCACCAGATATGTTCAATGAATGGGTGCAACTGCACATTTTCTATGAAGGGCTCTCTTATGAGTCAAAGAAGGCCGTAGACCATTCATCCGGAGGATCTTTGAACAAGAAGAAGACCATTGAGGAGGCCATAGATGTCATTGAAACTGTAGCAGAGAATAACTACTTCTATGCTTCCGAAAGAGGGAACACGAGAGGAGTGATGGAGCTAAACAATGTAGATGCTCTGCTGGCTCAGAACAAGCTCATTGCCCAGCAGCTGGCTGACCTCACCAAGAAGATGGAGAGGAACCAAGTAGCAGCAATCACTACTTCATCAACAACCCAAGAAGGAGTGAATGAAGAAGCAGAGGGTAGTCAGGAGCAAGCCAACTACATTGGGAATTCACCTAGGCAAAACCATGATCCATACTCTAAGACCTATAACCCTGGATGGAGGAATCACCCAAACTTTGGGTGGGGAAATCAACAAGACCAAGGCATAGATCAAAGACGTTCAAATCCCAACAACAATGCAGCCCACCAACATTTCACATCTAGACCATATCAGCACCCACATAACCAACCCTCTCAACACCTTTACCAAGGCCAAAATAACCCTCTTCATCCTTCTACCTCTAATCCCAATCTACCATCATTTGATGACAGACTCTCAAGGATTGAGAATCTACTTGAAAGCATAGGCAAAGAGATTCAAGACAACAAGGCATTCAAGGAGGAAGTGCGAGCAAATTTTAAGAACCAAGGAGATACAATCAAGAGGTTGGAATCTCAAGTGGGGTATCTCTCTGAGCAGATTCCCAAACCCACAGATGGATTCCCAAGTGACTAACGAGAAGATTTTTACCAGTAAAGAGATTCATAGAAACAGTCGCGTTGTAGATATAGTCTCTAAACCGACAAAAATCCCTTCGTACAAACGTTTTGGGTGTCACAAGTAACAAACCCCTTTAAAAATTGTTAACCTCGGGTCATCTTCTCAAGGAACTGCGAGGAAGTATGTTCTTATTATTGGCTATAGAGGTTGTAATCGGGGTTTAGAAGATGAGAAGCAAGTAATTTGAATGACAGGTAAAGTAAATGGCAATTAAAAATAAATAAATACTGTAAAGCAAACTTTTGGCAAGGTAAGAGAAGTTGGAGGTCCAACGTAGTTATCTCTCTCAACTATAATGAAAGTTGAATCTAAACTCCACTTGATCAACCTGTACCAGGGCAAGGAAAGTCAAGGGACTAATTAAATTGACCTTTGAATCCTATTTATTTCCTAAGAAAAGGTTGGGATTACTTAAGTTCAGCTCAATTAGCAAGATAACGATTATCAATTATGTTGAGTTTAATAACTGTTGAGTTACTAAATTCTTAACCAGAACCAAAAGGGAAAAAAGTAAAATTGCTGGAATGATAAAAAATGTCCTTAGATGGGAAGCAATGGTAAGTTAAATCAAAGAGAACAATCATAAACTGAAAATACCTCAATTATCATTAATTCAAATAATAGTCTGTAACATGGAAGAATTCTTAGATCAAATTATAATAATCAATTCAAATGTTAGAATAAATAAATAGAAGTAAAACTAAAATAAAAGAACATTAAACCTGGGATCCAGAGTTACTCTTAAAACAAGAAGAAATCCTAAATCCTAAAAGAGAGAGAGAAGATCTCCCTCTCAACTAAATCTAAATCATTGAAAGGTAAAATATGCGAGCTCCCTTTGAATGGGTGCATTCCCACACTTTATAACCTCTGGTCTATGCTGTCTGTACTTGGATCTGGGCCAAAAAGGGCCTCAGAATTCGCTGGGGGCGTATTCTGTAATTTCTGGTAAGTGGCCTCTGTCACGCGTCCGCGTGGGTCACGCGGTCGCGTCATTTGGAGCTTTTCCTTGCCACGCGGTCGCGTCAGTCATGCGACCGCGTCATATGCGTTCTGCTTAAGGCGCGCGGTCACGTTAGTCATGCGGCCGCGTCGCTGCTGATTCGTGCTTGGCACGCGATCGCGTTATTCATGCGATCGCGTGAATACCAGTTTCCTTCAAAGCTCCGTTTTGCTTTCTCCTTCCATTTCTGTATGTTTCCTTTTCCGTCTTTTAAGTCATTCTGCCTTAGAAAATCTGAAACTACTCAACACACTGATCACGGCATCGAATGGGAATAAAGGTAATTAAATTAATTAATTTTAAAGCTTAGGAAACATGTTTTTCATTTACATCACATAATAAGGAAGGGAAAGTAAAATCATGTAATTAATGTGAATAAGTAGGTGAAGGATTGTATAAATGACTCAAATTAAGCATAAAAGAACTCATGAAATATGGGTTTATCAACCTCCCCATACTTAAACACTAGCATGTCCTCATGCTAAATCCAAGGTAAATAATTAAGGTTAAAGTGATGGAATGTCATGCAATGCAACCTAATTTAAATGCAACTACCTAAATGAATGATGCATCATGCAACTCTAATTTATTCACTCATATATAAAGCTTACATGTAGCCAAGTTAATTCATATTCTCAAGGAGTCATGTATATATACATAGCCAACCCTTAAATAATAAAGCAATTTAGCAAATGAGATGGGAAAGAAAACACTTGTATAAACTTGCAAAACAATTAGTAAATTAAGTACAGATATATGTTGATGAGTTATTGAACCCTCACTGGATTTTGTGTTTACTCTCTAGTCACTCAGTGTTTATTGGGTTTATTCACTCTATTTTTCTTTTTATTCTTACTTTCTATAGCTTTGTTCTTTATCTAAACAATCAACAATTATAGAATATAGTCATACCAAAAAGTCATGAGGTCTTTAATTGAGGTTGTAATGGGGCTAAGGTAAGGGTAAGGATTTATGTATAGGGTTAAGTGAGCTAAATAAGTGAATCCTTAATTAGACTAAGATATCACCTAACATACATATTTAGTAAAATAAAATCTTTTTTACCTATTTTCCCATATTATCCCACTTATTGTTACATGCTCATGTTTCACTTTTTATTTTTATCCCATGTGCATTGTTTTTATTTTGCATTGGGGAATTTCTTTTGTATCCCCTTTTATTTAGATGCTGAAAAATAACTCTCTTTTTTTTTTCAATGCACATGGTAATTAAATCACTTAGATTTTCTCATGAGCATGCTTCCCAAATTTTATTTTTATTCCTTTAAACTTTTCTACCCTTTTGTTTCTATTACCCATGTTCCCAAAAGGTTTTCCACATTTAACTCTATTCATAATTTTCTATCTTAAGCTAACTAAGGATTCACTTGGGATTTTCTTTTATTTTTCTGCTTAAGGCTAGTAATTTGGCTAAATAGAATAAAGGGGTTTTAAAAGGCTCAAGGGGACTAACAAGGGTGATGTAAAAGGTAGGCTAATTTGGGGTAAGTGAGTTGAAATCAAATGATGGCCTCAATCATTCTCTTGGTATGTATCTATTCTATATTCTATAATTGGACATATAGATTAAAGCAAAGGAAAGAACATCAGAATAAAAAGAAATGTAACACACAGAAATGAAATTATGGTTTGAATGCAACCATACAATTTAAACTCAAGACTCACAGGCTGTGTGTTCTCTAACTCAAGCATCATATATCATTTATATATTGTATGCAGGTTTAGTTAAAAATTCCCATTATTCTCATAAAAAAATTAATTAGGGTAGCTTTTAAGGTTTTAATGTTCCTCCTTGATGAAATGTTGTCGGCTTAACTACATCATGTAATGCTATATATAAGGTTTGTGGATTTAAATCTGTTATGTTCAATTTCCTAGCTTACTTCCTTTTTATATTTTTCAATTTTAAACTTATACTATCTTATGCTAAAAAGGGTAAGCTATACTAATTAATCCACTAATAAATCAGAATTGCAAAATAAACTAAATAACTAAAATAAACTAAATGGCTAAAGTATGAACTAAAGATGCAAAATGCAGAAAATAGAGTAAAACTACATAAAAGCAATGTATATAAGTACTCAGAAAATAACAGTAAAAGGAAAAATACAGAAAAATATCCAAAATAAAAGAAAAAGTATGTAGTGGTTCACCAAAATAAACGCCAGAGATGGCGACCTCCCCACACTTAAAAGGAAGCATCGTCCTCGATGCTCAATCAAGCCGGGTGTGAAGGAGTATCATCACTGGGAGGGATGGTAGCTGGAGTCTCAGTGGTGGTGGTGGGCTGAGGGTCTGGCTGCTGTGGAGGAGGGGCTGACTGGATCGGGATCTCAAGATCCGCAGCCTCAATCTGATGTGGGACCGCTGCCTGTGGTGCGGCTGGTGCTGCCTCCTGGGAATGGGTCTCTGCCTCGGGCGCATCCGCCTCCTCCTCAGATGCCTCGGATGGTGTGTCGGGCTCGGAGGGGATATCGCCGGATCGTATCATCAGCTTTAGGTGCTCATAGCGCCGCTTGTTGCGATGCTCCATCTGGTCAAGTCGTCGGAACAAGTGGTGCACCAGATGATAGACGGGCTCTGTGGCAGGTGGAGGTGCAGTGGTGGTAGCAGGGGTAGGTGGTGCAGCAGTGGAGGAAGAGGGTCTAGCAGACTGTGGGGCTGACTCATCAGTAGCAGTGAATGGTGCTGGTCTGTGGCCCAGGGCTAAGAAGTTCTGGCTGTGCGGAATGATCTTCCTGCAATCTGCCGCTGGTGGTCTCTCATCGGCATCCTCCCATGGCACGTCATCTCGATGGCCAAGCTGTGTAACTAGATATGGAAAGGGGAGGGTGCCTCGGACGTGGACCCTGGCCATATAATGCCGAATGAAACGTGGCAGATAAAGGTCCTTACCCTCCAGCACACACCAAAGGAGGGTGATCATAGCAGCCGGGATCTCCGTCTCATGAGTACTCGGCATCACATAATTACTCAAGATCTGATGCCATAACCGAGCCTCATCGGTCAAGTATGCTCTCTTGATCCCTCTAGGCATGGTAGTGTCCTGACCCATCTCCCAAGGGACTTTCGGGTCGAGAGCTATCCGTGCCTTTACGGTATCCCAATCAAACTTCATCCGGCGCATGTCCTCCTCAGCCTTTGAATAACCATCAGGCTGATCGGACTTGGCTGGGAGCCGGAGAATGTCCTCTAAGGCCTCCTCAGTGACCAGAATTTGTTTTCCTCTCAGGTTCACTGCATCTAGGGTGGTGAGGTAGTAGTTGCAGTAGAATTCCCGTACCCAAGATGAATT
Source organism: Arachis ipaensis (assembly GCF_059453495.1). NCBI lineage: Eukaryota > Viridiplantae > Streptophyta > Magnoliopsida > Fabales > Fabaceae > Arachis > Arachis ipaensis. Next base: position 59,656,503 of record NC_142444.1, read on the forward strand.
GACCTCTGTCAGTGTTCGCTCCAGAAAGAACCAGCCCCTTTGCTTAATTTGCTCAGTGGTGTACTGCTGGAGGGCTTCTGGAATCTTCAGAGTTCGTTCCAGGTATAGATTTCTGGAGTTTGCAAAAGCCAGGTACTTCAACTCACAGTACCGGTTTGCAAATTTTATAGGATCAGTCACAGGGAGCAGCTGGTCAGCTTTTTCCTGCTATGTGAAGTTCTTCTCCTGCCATGAAGAATCATGCATTAGAGCAATGATGGACTGGGAGGAATCTCCTCTCTTGCGCTTGCCAGTAGCCTTGCCTTTTCCTTTCCTCTGTGAGGTAGACATCCTGAAAAACAGAAAACCAGGATATGGATAAAATAGGAAAGCAAATAGGCAATTAAACAAAGGAAACTCAAAGCTGCAAGGGAGAAATAAAATAAGGAAAATGAGTAAATAAAATGTGATTGAATTCATGTTAAATGGAAAAATAAACAATATGCCATGGGTAGAAAGTTAGAGGAAAGTGAAAATAATCAGAAAAGAGATTAAAAGGGTTAATATGGTTAGAATTTGAAAAAGAAATTAGTAAATTAAAATTAGTGAGTTAGTAAAGTGCGGGTTAAAGTAAGTGGCATAGAAAAATTCCACATAACAAGGATTCACAGGTAAGAATAGAAGTACTCATAATCGAACAAGGAAAACAGGGCGATGCTGATTCGAATAGAAATAAAGAAAGTAAAAATTGGAATCAGTGAATCACAAATGCAGTTTATGAACCAGGAAATCAAAGAGGATAAGAATGTCTGCCATAGCATTCATGAAATGGTGTGGGTAAAGCAGAGTGAAACAGAGATCAGAAATTCCAAACCAAAACATGAATGAAAACAATTTTTTTTAAAAAAATTTGGGCAGCATTCCGGCTAAAATTGGATTATCCCGGAAAATAAACAGCAATCATAGCAGTTCATATGAATTTAAAAACTAGCTGCAGTTACCAGCAATGAATAGAAACAGGAAAATTTAGAGTAACAAGCAGCAAGTGCAAGAAATCATAGCATATGAATGAGGTCACAGGAACAGAAATTGCAGTTATGATAAAACATAAACAGGAACAGTGCAAGTAAACAGACCTAGATCCACTAACCACAGCCTAAGCTACCTAACAACCTAAAAATCCACTACAGAATGCATATCTATCTATCCTAATGATGAACAGAAACGGAAAAAGTACAGAAAAAATGATGAACAGAAAAAAGGGGGTTGCGTTTTACGGAACCTGGTAGGCGGAAGGGGTGGAACGGGGAAGAAGGTGGCTGCGGCGGCGTCCGGGGCGGTGGCGGGGCACGGTGTCGCGGTGGTGGCTGGTGGGGGCAGTGGCGGTGAGGGTTTCGGGTTAGTGATAGAAGAAGGGGGGTGCGGGTGGGTGGCGGAGAGAGAGGGGGGGCGCGGCTGGGTGGCCAGCGGTGGGGGGCGGTGGTCGCGGAGGCAGTGGTGGAGAGGGGAGGAGAGAGGAAGAAGGGAGGGGAGGGGGTTGCGGCGGCGGCGTCCGGGGTGGTGGCGGCGTCTGGGTGGCTGGCGGTGGCGGCTGGGTGGTGGTTGGAGGGAGAGGGAGCAGAGAAGGAGAAGAGGGTTGGGGGTGGGGGGGGCTCGCGACTGATAGGGTTCGCGGGTTGGGGGGGTTATATTTTTGAATCCACGCGGCCGCGTGGGGCACGCGGTCGCGTGGTTGGGGTGAAAATGGGAGTGACGCGATCGCGTGGGGCGCGCGATCGCATGAGAGGGGGGAAGGAAGGGTGACGCGATCGCGTGGGTCGCGCAATCGCGTCGCTGGAATTTGTGCTAAACGCACGACTCCAGCGCCGTTTTAGCGCAACTCTCTGTCTCCTTTTGGGGTGATGTGCAATCCATGCGACGCGATCGCGTCACTCACGCGATCGTGTGGGATTGGTATTGTGCAAGTGACGCGGTCCCATGGGGCATGCGATCGCGTGGGCCAATTTGTGCGAAACGCACAAGGGCCGCACGATTCCAGCCTAACTTTCTGTTCGTTGGATCCTTACGCCGATATATATATCACGCGGCCGCGTGGGTCACGCGGTCGCGCGGGTGGCGTTTTCCGCGATATGGCGCGATCGCATGGGGCATGCGGTCGCGTCGTGCATCCCTTTTTTTTTATACATGAAAAATGCAGAATGCAATGACTAATATGAATGTTATGCATGATTCCATGTTTAATAAATTAAAATGAAAAAGGAAAAATAAAAGCAATTAACAAGAAATAAATTGAAAAAAAAGCGACCATACCATAGTGGGTTGTCTCCCACCTAGCACTTTTAGTTAAAGTCCTTAAGTTGGACATTGGAGGAGTATCCTGTTATGGTGGCTTATGTTTAAATTCGTCCAGAAATCTCCACCAGTGCTTGGAATGCCAATAGCCTCCGGGGTCCCAAACTAGGCACACAAAGCTTTCGAACAACTTTAAATATATTGTTAGGCTCCCGAGATGACAAATGTCAGAATAAACTCTAGGATTCCAAGCCTTGCTTTTAAATCCGCCTCCGTCTTGATCTACATGTCTCCATTCGGGCGGGTTAAAAAGTAGAATCTCACCTTGGTGACCAAACGTTTTCCGTGATCGATGTAATTGAGCATGATACTAATCCGTGTACTTCGAGGTGAAGCGTGGAACCTTATTGAACCTTGTGCACCAGCTCTGAGTACGAGCCATTTCCCTCTTACTCTTAAAGCCGCAGAGAGCTCTAAGCTGGCCATCTGTTTCAAGCAAACCATATTCAAGTGAATAAGTAAAATTACAAGTTAAGGATTATACCCACTTGAAGCTTGTATTAGGTGTTTTTGGTGGTTCTGCAAGTTCTGTTTCCTTGTGCTCTTCTGTGAATTCCTCCACTTCTTTGCAAAGATCTTCAATTGTATCTGTGTCCTGGTCAAAGTCTTCTATGTCTTCCTCATCACTTGAGTCATAGATTGGAGGTTGAGAGAAATCTACCTCTGCATCATCTTCATATTCACTTGGGAAAGATTCTTCTATCTCAGAGAATTCACTTGCGGATGCAAGTTCATCACTAAGAGAGCTAGACTTGTGACTATTATCATCAAGGGAATTTATTTCTTAGATTATTCCGTCTGATTCTTCATAAACGATTTGCCTTGGAGAAATATCCTCCTTAGCATCAACTGTAGCATCCTGGATGGAGTTTTCCTCAATTCTGGATTCCCATGGAGGTTCAGCATCTCCTAGATCTTCAACCAACTCTTCTTCTTGAACAAAGACAGCTTCTTCTAATTGTTCCAGTACAAATTCATGCTCTGTCTTGTCCACTGGAGTTTCTGGCACTTCCTTCATGCTCTGCTCTTCATTGGGCTGTCCACATGGAGCTGTGGTTGATCCTTGTATATTTGAGTGCCTAGAAGCCCATTGAATCATCGCTTGTTCCAGTTGTTTAATGGTTGTTTGGAATTTAATTATTGTTTCCCTTAGGCGATCCTCTACTTCTCGGGTTGCTGGACTTGGACATGCTACAAAGGAAAGTGGTGGTGATTGGGAGCGATTGGATTGGTATTAGGGTAAGGATGGATCATACGGTGGCGAATGGTGAAGAGAAGCTTGTGAGTGTGGTGGTTCAAGGTTATGTTGAAAGGGTGGTTTATATGCACGGGGTGGGGCTTGTTGGCAGTCACAAGGTTGTCCACCATGTCTTTCAGCTGGGTATGCATTGTGGAATGGTCTTTGTCAAGGATATCTCGGAGGGTGTTGCTGCCAAAAGGGTTGATTAGATCCTCTTGGTTCCATCCATCCTTGATTGGTCTGACCTTGATGCACATTCCTGTTGTAACTTTTATTTCCTTTAACAACATTAGAACCAAACTCAAAGCGAGAGGGGTGAGAGTTCATAGTAGCAAATAAAGGTAAAAAGGGAAAACAAAAATAAATAAACAAGCAAAAGAAAAATATTTACAATAACCAATAATAAGGCACACGTTAGCAGTTCCCCGGCAACGGCGCCATTTTGACGAGAAGATTTTTACCAGTAAAGAGATTCATAGAAACATTCGCGTTGTAGATATAGTCTCTAAACCGACAAAAATCCATTCGTACAAACGTTTTGGGTGTCACAAGTAACAAACCCCTTTAAAAATTGATAACCGAGTATTCAAACCTCGGGTCGTCTTCTCAAGGAACTGCGAGAAAGTATGTTCTTATTATTGGCTATAGAGGTTGTAATCGGGGTTTAGAAGATGAGAAGCAAGTAATTTGAATGACAGGTAAAGTAAATGGCAATTAAAAATAAATAAATACTGTAAAGCAAACTTTTGGCAAGGTAAGAGAAGTTGGAGGTCCAACGTAGTTATCTCTCTCAACTATAATGAAAGTTGAATCTAAACTCCACTTGATCAACCTGTACCAAGGCAAGGAAAGTCAAGGGACTAATTAAATTGACCTTTGAATCCTATTTATTTCCTAAGAAAAGGTTGGAATTACTTAAGTTCAGCTCAATTAGCAAGATAACGATTATCAATTATGTTGAGTTTAATAACTGTTGAGTTACTAAATTCTTAACCAGAACCAAAAGGGGAAAAAGTAAAATTGCTGGAATGATAAAAAATGTCCTTAGATGGGAAGCAATGGTAACATAAATCAAAGAGAACAATCATAAACTGAAAATACCTCAATTATCATTAATTCAAATAATAGTTTGTAACATGTAAGAATTCTTAGATCAAATTATAATAATCAATTCAAATATTGGAATAAATAAATAGAAGTAAAACTAAAATAAAAGAACATTAAACCTGGGATCCAGAGTTACTCTTAAAACAAGAAGAAATCCTAAATCCTAAAAGAGAGAGAAAAGATCTCCCTCTCAACTAAATCTAAATCATTGAAAGGTAAAATATGCGAGCTCCCTTTGAATGGGTGCATTTCCACACTTTATAACCTCTGGTCTATGCTGTCTGTACTTGGATCTGGGCCAAAAAGGGCTTCAGAATTCACTGGGGGCGTATTCTGTAATTTCTGGTGCGTGGCCTCTGTCACGCGTCCGCGTGGGTCACGCGGTCGCGTCATTTGGAGCTTTTCCTTGCCACGCGGTCGCGTCAGTCATGCGACCGCGTCATATGCGTTCTGCTTAAGGCGCGCGATCGCGTCAGTCATGCGGCCGCGTCGCTGCTGATTCGTGCTTGGCACGCGATCGCATCATCCATGCGATCGCGTGAATACCAGTTTCCTTCAAAGCTCCGTTTTGTTTTCTCCTTCCATTTCTGTATGTTTTCTTTTCCGTCCTTTAAGTCATTCTGCCTTAGAAAATCTGAAACTACTCAACACACTGATCACGGCATCGAATGGGAATAAAGGTAATTAAATTAATTAATTTTAAAGCTTAGGAAACATGTTTTTCATTTACATCACATAATAAGGAAGGGAAAGTAAAATCATGTAATTAATGTGAATAAGTAGGTGAAGGATTGTATAAATCACTCAAATTAAGCACAAAAGAACTCATGAAATATGGGTTTATCAGTGACACAGAGAAGAATCCGGGAGGTGAAACAAGGAAAGTAAGATGGGAAGATTGCAAGATGGTCACTATAAGTGATAAGGAGACTGAGGACAAGTCAAACGAGTTGGTAGAACAACCTGGAGACACCTCAATAGAGAAGGAGGAAAAAGATCACCAAGAACCAGAAATCTCACAACAGGAGCTGCTGAGGCTTTATGCACCCTTTTCCCAACTACTCAAGGGTGCTGTTGAGAAGAGAATATACTCAAGATTTCTTGACTTGTTTGCATCTCTGAATGTCAACATACCATTCATCAAGACCATCCAACAAATGCCTGCATACATCAAATACATGAAGGAACTGCTCCCTAGGAAAAGCTCACTCAAAGGAGGCCAAACTATAGTAATGAACAAGGAGTGCAGTGCCCTCATTCAACCACAGTTGCCTACAAAAAGAAAAGATCCAGGGAGTTTTCATGTCCCATGTGCCATAGGAGAAATAATGTTTGATAAAGCACTCTGCGATTTGGGAGTAAGCATCAACTTAATGCCCTTATCCCTGGTGAAGAGGCTGAAGATCAATGAGATAATGCCCACAGATGTAGTCATCAAGCTGGCTGACAAAACTCAAAAACAAGCAATAGGAGTGGTGGAAAATGTGTTGGTAAAGGTTGGGAAATACTTTCTTCCCACAGACTTCGTCATCCTGGACATGGAAGAGAGTCACACTCACCCAATCATATTGGGAAGACCATTCCTAGCTACAGCCAGAGCACTCATAGATGTTGAGCGAGGGGAGCTAATATTGAGGATCCATGATGAATGACTCAGTTTTAATGTCTTCAAACTCTCACAAGAAGCAGACCAAGAGAACAAAGAACCAAGCAAAGATCATAATGAGATACTGAAAGAGGAAGCAAGCATTGAAGCACAACCAGCCCAGCTGGGAAAGCCCTTGCTTGATGAACAAGGAAATAAGCAGTTGTCACAGCTCAAGGAAAAGCTGGAGGAACCTAAACCACCAGAGACATGTGAAGACAACAACAAAATTCCCTTAGAAGAAGAAGTCACAAAGAGCAAGGCAACATCAAAAGGAACAAAGAAGAAGGTACCAAGGAGGTGGAGGAACAAGAAGATCCCTACCGAGGACTTCTCTCCAGGGGATAAAGTGATCTCAGCTTACTTCCCAGATATCCCCCCTGATCTCCCCACTGTACCATCTCAGTTACCTAAGGTCTTCACTATCAACAGAGTTCTCTCCTTGGAACATGTAGAGATCATTGATACAACCAATGGATATAAGTCCAAGGCAAGAGGGGAGGACTTGAAGCACTATCAACCTCCCTGATGAAGAAGAAACGTCAAGCTAGTGATGCTAAAGAAGCGCTTCATAGGAGGCAACCCATGTTTTATATGCCTTTAATAGTGAATAAGTCAATATTCATGAATTCCAACCCAAACTTGACAAACACTTGGTGAAATCCTTATTATGCAGTATATAGTGAAGAACAAGTTTGGTGTTCAAAGCATGCCAAGAAAGCATGGATGCAACTCAGAGCATGCTAGTCTTGGAGCTTTGAACAAAACTTTTCATCACAGTGCTCCAAACTAAGTTTGGTGTCACCCAGGGTGCCACAAATATGCATATAAGGATGCACAGTTAGTTAGTTAGTTGGTGTTCATGAATAAACAACCTAATCCTTTTTCTTTACTATACTAGCCGTAAAGTTTAATTTTTATGATATTGAATTTTCTTATTTTATTTTTATAGGGAAAAGGAGAGGAGCATTGAAGGGGATTGATTGGACAATTAAATGAAAAAGGTTCGGCCACTCCATGAAGAGAAACTACACCCTTGTCTCAAGAAGGAATGCATTGGAAATTGTTGCCATGCAACATTGAAAAAAGGAGACCCTTGGAGACCGAACCAATAACCTTCATAAAGTGATGATCCTTGTCCTTTCTCCATGCACAACCCCAACCGTCCATCAAGCAACCATTCCATCAATCCACACCCTCCACTCACTCATAATCTCCCTATATAAATGAGTCCTAGTGCATACTTACCCCTCACATTCAAATTCCCACTCTCCACACTTCACACTTTCGGCATCCAAAACCCCTTCATCACACCTCGTCTTAACCAACCAAATTCCTCATCTATCCTTACCTTCCAATCCCCTCACACAGCAACTCAAATTCATGGCATCTTCAAGCTCCAAGAGGCAAAAGAGGAAGGAACCAATGGAGAACATTCCTTTCGATGAGAAGAGATTCAAAACTGCCTTCCATGAACAAGAATTTGAAAGGATCAAGATCAAGAAGATATTGCCTGAGTTAACCTTCCAAATCAATGAAGACGAGTGCCCACAGATTCGGGAGAAAATTGAACAAAGAGGGTGGCAAAGGCTCACCAATCCAGAGGGGAAGATCAATGCAAACCTCATCAAAGAGTTCTACGCAAATGTGGTTAGAGAAGACAAAACCAGGGCCCCAACCTTCAAAAGCTATGTACGAGGAAAGGAGGTAGACTTCAGCCCAAATGCTATAACAGGAACTCTTCACTTGAAATCACCACATTTTGATGAGTGATGAGAGGATATTTTATACGCTTTTTGGGGTTAATTTCATATAGTTTTTAGTATGTTTTAGTTAGTTTTTAGTTTATTTTCATTAGTTTCTAGGAAAAATTCATATTTCTAGACTTTACTATGAGTTTGTGTGTTTTTCTATAATTTCAGGTATTTTCTGGCTGAAATTGAGGGAGCTGAGCAAAAATCTGATTCAGGTTGAAAAAGGACTGCTGATGCTGTTGGATTCTGACCTCTCTGCACTTGGAATGGAATTTCTGGAGCTACAGGAGTCTAAATGGCGCGCTTCCAATTGCGTTGGAAAGTAGACATCCAGGGCTTTCCAGAAATATATAATAGTTCATACTTTACTCAAGGATAGATGACGTAAACTGGCGTTCAACGCCAGTTCCATGTTGCTGTCTGGCGTCCAGCGCCAGAAACAAGTTACAAGTTGGAGTTCAACGCCAGAAAAGGATCCAAAGCTGGCGTTGAACGCCTAAAACAGCCCTATGCACGTGATTAGCTTAAGTCTCAGCCCCAGCACACACCAAGTGGGCCCCAGAAGTAGATTTCTGCACCATCTATCATAGTTTGTTCATTTTCTGTAAACCTAGGTTACTGGTTTAGTATTTAAACAACTTTTAGATGTTTATTTCGCATCTCATGACATGTTAGATCTGAACTTTGTACCTTTTGACGGCATGAGTCTCTAAACTCCATTGTTGGGGGTGAGGAGCTCTGCTGTGTCTCGATGAATTAATGCAAGTATTTCTGTTTTCCATTCAAACATGCGTGTTCCTATCTAAGATATCCATTCGAACTTTAATATGAATGTGATGAACGTGACAATCATCATCATTCCTCCACGAACGCGTGCCTGACAACCACTTATGTTCCACCGTAGAATGAATGAATATCTCTTAGATCTCTTAATCAGAATCTTCGTGGTATAAGCTAGATGATGGCAGCATTCAAGAGAATCCGGAAAGTCTAAACCTTGTCTGTGGTATTCCGAGTAGGATTCAGGGATTGAATGACTGTGATGAGCTTCAAACTCGCGAGTGCTGGGCGTAGTGACAGACGCAAAAGGATAGTAAATCCTATTCTGGTACGATTGAGAACCTGCAGATGATTAGCCGTGCGGTGACAGCGCATCTGGACCCTTTTCACTGGAAGGATGGATGGTAGCCATTGACAACGGTAATCCACCAACACACAGCTTGCCATAGGAGGACGTGCGTGCGTGAATCAGAAAACAGAGGAAAGCAGAATTTCAGAAGACAAAGCATCTCCAAAACTCCAACATATTCTCCATCATTGCATACAAGTATAATTTGTGTTCTGCCCTTTTATTCCTTGCAATCAAATTTGATAAGTGAATTATTTTATTGTCTTCTTGACTAAGAGTTACAAGATAACCATAGATTGCTTCAAGCCAACAATCTCCATGGGATCGACCCTTACTCACGTAAGGTATTACTTGGACGACCCAGTGCACTTGCTGGTTAGTGGTACGAGTTGTAAAAAGTGTGATTTACAATTCGTGCACCAAGTTTTTGGCGCCGTTGCCGGGGGTTGTTTGAGTTTGAACAACTGACGGTGAATCTTGTTGCTTAGATTAGGAAATTTTTGTCTTTTGGGTCAGAGTCTTTTATTTTCTTTTCAAAAATTTTTCAAAAAAAATAATTTTTCTATTAAATCTCGTACCAAACTTTAAGTTTGGTGTTTTCTTGTTGATTTCCCTTTGTTTTTCGAAAATTTTATTTTGGTTTTCTAAAATTTTAAGTTTGGTGTTCTTTCTTCATGTTCTTGTGTTCTTGTGAGTCTTCAAAGTGGTCTTGAGTTTTCCTTGTGTCTTGATCTTAAAATTTTTAAGTTTGGTGTTCCTTGGTGTTTTCCCTCCAAAATTTTCGAAAACAAGGAGCATTAGATCTAAAAATCTTAAATCTTGGGCTATCTTATTGTTTCTCTCTTTCCTCTTTAAATTCAAAAATATCTTTTCTCTCTTTTTTTTTAAAAAAAAATTTTCGAAATTTATTTTAAAATTCAGACTTTTTTTCAAATTTAAAATCTTTTTCAAATCATATCTTTTTCAAAACTTCCTGACCACTTTCTCTCTCCTCATTTTTTTCGAAAATCTTCACCTATTTTTATTTATTTTATTTTAATTTATTTTATTTTTGAAATAAATAAATAAATAAAAATAAATTTTTTATTTTACATCATCTCCCTTTCTCCATCATGGATCTAAGTGGAAATGAACAGTCCAGGAGGACTCTGGGGTCATATGCTAACCCCTCTACTGCTTCATATGGGAGTAGTATCTGCATACCCTCCATTGGAGTCAGTAGCTTTGAGTTGAATCATCAGCTCATTATCATGGTGCAGCAAAGCTGCCAGTATTCCGGTCTTCCACAGGAAGAACCTACAGAGTTTCTGGCACAGTTTTTACAAATTGCTGACACAGTACATGATAAGGAAGTAGATCAGGATGTCTACAGATTATTACTGTTTCCATTTGCTGTAAAACACCAAGCCAAGAGGTGGTTAAATAACCAACCTAAGGCTAGCATAAGGACATGGAAACAGTTGACAGAAAAATTCCTGAATCAATACTTTCCTCCAAAACGGATGACACAGCTAAGGCTGGACATCCAAGGCTTTAAACAAGGAGATAATGAATCTCTTTATGATGCCTGGGAGAGATACAGAGAGATGCTACGAAAATGCCCCTCTGAAATGTTTTCAGAGTGGGTTCAGTTAGACATCTTCTATTATGGGCTTACAGAAAGAGCTCAGATCTCTCTAGATTGCTCAGCTGGTGGATCTATCCACATGAGAAAGACAATTGAAGAAGCTCAAGAGCTCATTGATACAGTTGCTAGAAATCAGTATCTGTACCTAAGCAGTGACTCTTCCATGAAAGAAGAGGCTAAAACAGTAACTGCTGAACTTAGTCCTGCAGAGCAAGCTGCTGAATTCAATCAGCAATTGGATTTTCTAACAAAGCAGTTAGCTGAATTCAAGGATAAACTACAAGAGACAAGGATGGCTAATATAAACATGGAAGTACAACTAAAGCAAACAAAGCATCAGCTGTCAAAACAAATAACAGAAGAATGCCAAGCAATTCAATTAAGAAGTGGGAAGCACTAAATACCCCACTTCAAGGCAGCAGGAAACCAAGAAATGAGCAAACCACCCAAAATCCATCTGAGGACAGTAAGAGCCCAGGGAAAAATAATTCTGGCGCTAAAACGCCAGAAGTTGGGTGGAAGGCTGGTGCTGAATGCCCAGACCATGCTCAAGACTGGCGTTCAACGCCAGAAACAAGCAAGGATCTGGCGTTGAACGCCCAAAAGAAGCTCAGTTCTGGCGTTCAAACACCAGGAATAGATGAGGAGCTGGCGTCTAACGTCACTCCAGCTTCTAACTCTGGCACTCAATTACCAGTGAGGGATCAGACACACACGAGTGCTGATAACAACCCATCTAAAAAGGCTTCTTCAACCACTTCTGTAGGAAATAAACTTACAGCAACTAAGGTTGAGGAATATAAAGCCAAGATACCTTATCCTCAAAAACTCCGCCAAGAGGAGCAGGATAAGCAATTTGCTCGCTTTGCAGATTATCTCAGGACTCTTGAAATAAAGATTCCATTTGCAGAGGCACTTGAGCAAATACCTTCTTATGCCAAGTTCATGAAATAGATCCTGAGTCATAAGAAGGATTGGAGAGAAACTGAAAGAGTTCTCCTCACTGAAGAATGCAGTGCAGTCATTCTGAAAAGCTTTCCTGAAAAGCTTAAAGACCCTGGGAGTTTTCTGATACCATGCACATTAGAAGGTAATTGCACCAAGACAGCTTTATGTGATCTTGGGGCAAGCATCAACCTAATACCTGCATCCACTATCAGAAAGCTTGGTTTAACTGAAGAAGTTAAACCAACCCGGATATGTCTCCAACTTGCTGATGGCTCCATTAAATACTCATCAGGCGTGATTGAAGACATGATTGTCAGAGTTGGGCCATTCGCCTTTCCCACTGACTTTGTAGTGCTGGAAATAGAGGAGCACAAGAGTGCCACTCTCATTCTAGGAAGACCCTTCCTAGCAACTGGACGAACTCTCATTGATGTCCAACAGGGGAAAATAACCCTGAGAGTCAATGATGATGAGTTTAAGTAGAATGCTGTTAAAGCCATGCAGCATCCAGACACATCAAAAGACTGCATGAAAGTTGATCTTATTGACTCTTTGGTAGAAGAGATCAACATGGCTATGAGTCTCGAATCAGAGTTGGAAGACATCTTTAAAGATGTTCAGCCTGATTTGGAGGATTCAGAGAAAATGAAAGAGCCTCTGAAATTTCCTCTGGAAGAGGAAAAACCTCCTAAACCCGAGCTCAAACCATTACCACCATCCCTGAAATATGCATTTCTGGGAGAAGGTGACACTTTTCCAGTGATCATAAGCTCTGCTTTAAATCCACAGGAAGAGGAAGCACTTATTAGTGCTAAGGACACATAAGATAGCTCTTGGGTGGTCCATAGGTGACCTTAAGGGCATAAGCCCAGCTAGATGCATGCACAAAATCTTATTGGAGGATAATGCTAAACCAGTGGTTCAACCATAGAGGCGGCTAAATCCAGCCATGAAGGAAGTGGTGTAGAAAGAGGTCACCAAATTACTGGAGGCTGGGATTATTTATCCTATTTCTGATAGCCCCTGGGTGAGCCCTGTTCAAGTTGTCCCCAAAAAGGGAGGCATGACAGTGGTTCATAATGAAAAGAATGAACTGGTTCCTACAAAAACAGTTACAGGGTGGCGCATATGTATTGACTACAGAAGGCTCAATACAGCCACCAGAAAGGATCATTTTCCTTTACCATTCATAGACCAGATGCTAGAAAGATTGGCAGGTCATGATTATTACTGTTTTTTGGATGGCTACTCAGGCTATAACCAGATTGCAGTAGATCCCCAGGATCAAGAGAAAACAACATTCACATGTCCATCTGGAGTGTTTGCTTATAGAAGGATGCCATTTGGGCTGTGTAATGCGCCTGCAACCTTCCAGAGATGCATGCTCTCTATTTTCTCTGATATGGTGGAAAAATTTCTGGAAGTCTTCATGGATGACTTCTCAGTATATGGAGACTCATTCAGCTCCTGTCTTGATCACCTGAAACTAGTTCTGAAAAGATGCCAAGAGACCAACTTGGTTTTAAACTGGGAAAAATGTCACTTTATGGTGACTGAAGGGATTGTCCTTGGGCATAAAATTTCAAACAAGGGAATAGAGGTGGATCAAGCAAAAATAGAGGTAATTGAAAAATTACCACCACCTGCCAATGTTAAGGCAATCAGAAGCTTTCTGGGGCATGCAAGATTCTATAGGAGGTTTATAAAGGATTTTTCAAAAATCACAAAACCTCTGAGTAATCTGCTAGCTGCTGACACACCATTTGTGTTTGACACAGAGTGTCTGCAGGCGTTTGAAACGCTGAAAGCCAAGCTGGTCTCAGCACCAGTTATTTCTGCACCAGACTGGACATTACCATTTGAGCTAATGTGTGATGCCAGTGATCATGCCATTGGTGCAGTACTGGGGCAGAGGCATGACAAGCTTCTGCATGTCATTTATTATGCTAGCCGCGTTTTAAATGATGCCCAAAAAAATTACACAACCACAGAAAAAGAATTGCTTGCAGTGGTTTATGCCATTGACAAGTTTAGATCATACTTGGTAGGATCAAAGGTGATTGTGTATACTGACCATGCTGCTCTTAAATATCTACTCACAAAGCAGGATTCAAAACTCAGGCTCATAAGATGGGTGTTGCTTCTGCAAGAGTTTGATATAGAAATAAGAGACAAAAAAGGGACAGAGAACCAAGTGGCTGATCATCTGTCCCGGATAGAGCCAATAGAAGGGACGTCATTCCCCTCTCTTGAAATCTCTGAGACCTTTCCGGATGAGCATTTGTTTGCCATTCAGGAAACACCATGGTTTGCAGACATTGCAAACTACAAAGCTGCAAGGTTCATTCCCAAGGAGTACAGCAGGCAACAAAAGAAAAAATTAATTACTGATGCAAATTACTACTTGTGGGATGAACCCTATCTCTTTAAGTGATGTGCAGATGGCATAATCCGTAGGTGTGTGCCTAAAGAAGAAGCACAAAAGGATCTTATTGATGCGCATAAACTTGTTATGCTACGATTTAGGAAATTGCACGATCGGCAAAATTCCTTCCGGCAAGTGCACCGGTTATCGTCAAGTAAAAACTCACAATAGAGTGAGGTCGAATCCCACAAGGATTGGTTGAATGAGCAATTCGGATTAGAAGTATGTTCTAGTTGAGCGGAATCAAAATTTAGATGAGAATTGCGGAATGTAAAATTGCATGAATTAAAGAGTGAGAAGCTAAATTGCTGAAATTAAAAGGGATGGGGTGATTGCATGAATTTAATAGCAGAATGTAAAGAGAAAGTGGTAGATCAGAAATGGGGAATTCATTGGGTGTTAGGAGATATTGATATCTCCGAATCAAAACATTTTTATTTCTTCCTCAACCAATGCATTCATTGAATTTTGCTTGGCAATCTTATATGATTGGATCCCAATCCCTTGGCTCACCAATTCTCTCTAAAAACGAACAAATTCCCAATCCCTTGGTTTAAATGTTCATAAGAAGAGATGATGCTCGATCACTGATTATACCACACAGTTTCATGAACCACAATTTGGTAGGATTACATGTCACAATATCCACCCAAACCCCAATCCAATTCACTGTGAGAAAACTTCTCTAGCATGAATCCTCCATTCCTTTCCCAAGGTTCCGAAGGATTCCAATTATGGGTAGTTTCTTTCCCAAGACAACTACCCAATGGAATTAGATCGAGAAGCTTTCTAACAAAATTCAAGAGAAAAGATTGAAGAAGAAGATAAAACTATTATTGATTCATTGAATTACAATAGAGCTCCCTAACCCAATGAAAGGGGTTTAGTGAGTCATAGCTCTGAATTCAATTACAAAACTAAAAGAAAATCATCCAAAGTTCCCCCTCAGGGGCTGGATTCCCCTTCAATCCCCCCCTCTCAAATGCAGAAACTAAGGCCTTTAAATAGGCTCCCTAAATTACAAAATGAAAATGAAATTCAAAGCAAATTACAATCAAATGAAAATAAACTATTCTAGATGATTCTTGTGGCCTTGATTTGGTGTTGTTGATGGGCCTTGCTTGCTTGAAGGGTAGAGTGACATAATTGATCCAAAAAGGATAATGATCCATTAAACTACACTCAAACGTTGCACTCCCCTTTCTTGAGTCGTCACTTTGTTCTCTTGTCAACCTTGCCAATTTGATGCCAAATATAGACTATTATACCTCGTTGGAAAGCTATGGATGTCAGCTTTCTAACGCAACTGGAAGCACCTCAATTGGATCTCTATAGCTCAAGTTATACTCCATGGAAGGTGCAGAGGTCAGCTGGCCTGATTGCATGTTGGTACTATGCTCTTCTATGCACATTACGGGGCTGTTTTCTCCCTCAATTTTTAGTATCCACCATGCATGCCATATATGCTTGGAAATCTCTAGATGTCTTCTTTCCAATGCATTTTGAATCACCTCATTTGGAGTTTTGTAGCTCAAGTTATTTATGTTTGAAGAAGGCATGGTCAAGCTGTTCCATATAACACGTTTAAGCTCCAGTTTAAGCTTAAACTGGAGCTTAAACGCTGGCACTCCCTGGAGGCACAAGCTCGAGCACGTTTAAGCTTCAGTTTAAGGTTAAACTGAAGCTTAAACGTGGAAATGGAAGAAGGCAACCCTGGAGTGTGGAATTGTCGAACACGTTTAAGCTTCAGTTTAAGGTTAAACTGAAGCTTAAACGTGGAAATGGAGGAAAGCCATCCTGGTTCATTTCTCAATTCTGGCGTTTAACCTCCTGGTGAGATTCTCACTTCTGGCGTTTAACCTCCAGTTTAAGGTTAAACTGGAGGTTAAACTTCAATTCCAGCATTTCTTAGCCTTCATGATTCTGGCGTTTAAGCTCCAGTTTAGGCTTAAACTGGATCTTAAACTCCACATGTGATATTCAAGCTTCCTTTATTGATTTTGTTGCTTCCTTGCCTAGCCTCTTCTTCCCTGAAATCATCCAAACAATTGCATCAAAGTCTTGCAAAAATTCATGAGAATTCTTCCATTCATAGCTTTCAAGGAATATAACTAAAAACTCATGGAATTTGCATCAAAATCTTCATGTTGAATGATTTAAGACAAGCATGACTATTTGGCCCAAATGATTACTTAAGGCTCAAGAAAATGCATAAAACAACTAAAAATAAAAGAAAAAAGGCTAGTGAAACTAGCCTAAGATGCCTTGGCATCACAACACCAAACTTAATTCTTGCTTGTCCCCAAGCAAGTTCTGAATTATTGAGAAGAAAGAATGAAACAGAAAGTAAATTCATTAGCCATATCAGTAAGTAATTGACATTGATTAATGGCGTGTTCATGCAGAAAGTTGTTGCAGCATCACTTTATTGTTTCTTAGGTAAGAATGTCACTTTTTATGTTTCCACTAAAACACTGCTTATGGCCTCTTGTTATTCACATATCCTTGGCAAGTTTCTTTTCTTTGTTTTTCTTTTTCTTTGAGCTTATTTGCTCCTTGTTGCTCAGTGTCATGTGTTGCTCAAGCCTTTGGCATTTTCTTTTTCTTATTAGTGCACTACACATATCCACTACAGGCATTTTAGTTCACATTTCTTCTTGAGACATTGGTGCCCAGCACCTCTTTGTGTGACTAAATGTTTTGTATTTAGGTTGCTCTTGATAATGGACTTTTGGTTGATAATCCCGGGTTAGTTAACCCAAGTTACCAAGTGTTGAAACACTCCTCAGAACCTATTCATCCAAGCATATCCTTAATACATAAACACCACAGGCATTTGTCTCAGAAGTTCAAACCATTGGTGCCTAGCTTATTTTCTCAATTTTTTTGCTTTTTGGTTGCCCTTTTTCAGTGGCTTTTTCCTCTTCTTTTTCTTTCTTTTTCATGGCCAAAGACATTTATTCATCAAGATCCATAGACAGCATCCTAATTTCCACTAAAAGTGACAATTCTAACTTTATTTCTTAGTGAGCTGACTATTCAATCAAACATGCATACCACCACTTAATCTTATTTGATTTCTTACCAAATGGAATTGAGTTACTTTTGTTCAAACATTTCTTTTATTTTATGGAAACAGAACAAGCATGGCAAGCATTTGTTTAAGAAGATGAAGTTATCCAGACACTTAGACTATCACTTATTTGAAAATTAAACAAACAGACAAACAAAAACTGCAATGACTCAAACTTAAAGCAGGGGTGCATGCAAACTTCAAATATCAGCAATTCAAAGTACAAGCAATTAAGTGACAATACAACCTTTTAGCATCTTCTTTGTTGTTCATCATCCTTCCTAGCCTTGGTGTTCTCTTTGATGATGATGTATATTCCTTCCATGAGATTGATTGTCTTCCTGCAAAGCTATTAGAAGTTGCTTGTTCCCCAAGCACTTTGAGAATTGGTTAGCATGCATGGATGTTTGTAGGCCTCTGAACTTAGATTGGTGTGTGAACACGAAACTTAGTTCCTTGCCATATGCAGCAATTGGGATCATATGCAGAAAACCTCATGTGCTTTTATTAAGAAAATAACTATGAACTAGAAAAAGAAACTATGAACTAGAAATTAAACTATTGTTTAAGTAGTTTCCCTGATTGGTTGGAGCTAGTGACTAGTCATGCTGAGGTAGAAATGTGCTTTTAATGAAGTTTTTAGTGGAACACCAAACTTAGAATCTCACATTCACCCTTGAATTGTTTTGGTGTGCAACACCAAATTTAGCTCCTTGCAATACAGATAAATCTACTTAACTCTTTTATTGAAATAACTAGAAAAGAAAAACTACCTTTGGTTGGGTTGCCTCCCAACAAGCGCTTCTTTAACGTCATTAGCTTGACATGCTGTTCCTGACTTTCTTCCTCTTCCTCCAGTTTGTTAAGAGGAATGACTTCAAGTGGATAAAGGAGCTAGTTAGTGCCCCTTGTTGTGAATGCTTCTTTCCAGCAAGCTTTCCCTTGTGATTGGCTTGAGTGAACTTGCTTGTTGGCTCAGGAGTTGGATTGTTCTTCGACCTTCTCTTCTTCATGGATATGGTCCTTTGTTTCTCGGTCACAATCCTCATTTTGGTGCTTGTTTCTACTGCCTTCACATCCTTGATCTCAGAACTTGGTTGTTGTTGGACATTTGGAGTATCCTGTTCATCAAAAGCTTCCTGAATTTGTGGTTCAATGAACCCTTCCTCTTTGCAACTCTCTGTTTCATTGGAGTGTGATCTCCCTTGATTGACTTTCTCCCTTTCTTGTTCTTCTGATTCCTCCCTTGGGTTTGCCATGGTATCACTAGAAGAATTGTGGGTAGGGATTTGCTTTGATAGATATCCAATTTGTGCTTCTAGCTTTTGAATGGCAGCACCTTGATTTTGTAAGTTGGATATCACTTCTTCCTTAAAGCCTTTCAAATCGGCCACATCTCTGCCCATAGTTGCAATCATTCCTTCTATCCTGTTTAATTGATCTTGAAATTGTTGGTTCGGATTGGGTTGATGAGGTTGATTATCTTGGCTGTGATATGGTGGCTGGGAGTATGTGTTTTGTGTGGGCTGATAGAGTCTTTGGTTGGAGTGTTGGTAGTGGTATGACTCTTGTGTGTAGTGGAATGAGTCTTGTGGATAGTGGAATGAATTGTATGAATTTGAGAAGGAATTTTGTGCTGAGAAATGCTCAAGTGATGAAGAATTTGGATATGTAAAACTAGGAGGTGAGGTTGGATAATTCAGAGTTGATGGCTCTTGATGAATGGGGTGTGAATAAGTGAAATCTCTTTGGTTTTGATCTTCCCAGCCACAACTTGAGTAGTGATCAAATTCACCAAAACATGGACCATTTTGTGGCTCTGGGAAGTACCCCGTTTCCTGTTCCTGATACTCCCACCCACCATGAGCATAATAACATGAATCATTCTGTGGTGGTGGAGAGTTTCTCATGAATTTTGATTGACCAAAAGATGATGGATACTCCTTTCTTTTTTGCAATGTGCTCAGTCTCAAACAATACTCATCCAAAGATAGTGGAAATTCCATAGTGAGGCAATATCACAAACAGCTAGTGGTTAGTATGCTAACAAGTGAATAAGCAAAGAAAACAAATTAAAATTTGCAGAAATTAGCAGTAATAAACTGAAACAAAAACTATTAACAAAAGAAAAGAAAAATTGCTCAATCTAGTTAACTTCCAATTGGAGAATTGTCAATCGAAAACCAATCCCCGGCAACGGCGCCATAGACTTGATGCGCATAAACTTGTTATGCTACGATTTAGGAAATTGCACGATCGGCAAAATTCCTTCCGGCAAGTGCACCGGTTATCGTCAAGTAAAAACTCACAATAGAGTGAGGTCGAATCCCACAAGGATTGGTTGAATGAGCAATTCGGATTAGAAGTATGTTCTAGTTGAGCGGAATCAAAATTTAGATGAGAATTGCGGAATGTAAAATTGCATGAATTAAAGAGCGAGAAGCTAAATTGCTGAAATTAAAAGGGATGGGGTGATTGCATGAATTTAATAGCAGAATGTAAAGAGAAAGTGGTAGATCAGAAATGGGGAATTCATTGGGTGTTAGGAGATATTGATATCTCCGAATCAAAACATTTTTATTTCTTCCTCAACCAATGCATTCATTGAATTTTGCTTGGCAATCTTATATGATTGGATCCCAATCCCTTGGCTCACCAATTCTCTCTAAAAACGAACAAATTCCCAATCCCTTGGTTTAAATGTTCATAAGAAGAGATGATGCTCGATCACTGATTATACCACACAGTTTCATGAACCACAATTTGGTAGGATTACATGTCACAATATCCACCCAAACCCCAATCCAATTCACTGTGAGAAAGCTTCTCTAGCATGAATCCTCCATTCCTTTCCCAAGGTTCCGAAGGATTCCAATTATGGGTAGTTTCTTTCCCAAGACAACTACCCAATGGAATTAGATCGAGAAGCTTTCTAACAAAATTCAAGAGAAAAGATTGAAGAAGAAGATAAAACTATTATTGATTCATTGAATTACAATAGAGCTCCCTAACCCAATGAAAGGGGTTTAGTGAGTCATAGCTCTGAATTCAATTACAAAACTAAAAGAAAATCATCCAAAGTTCCCCCTCAGGGGCTGGATTCCCCTTCAATCCCCCTCTCTCAAATGCAGAAACTAAGGCCTTTAAATAGGCTCCCTAAATTACAAAATGAAAATGAAATTCAAAGCAAATTACAATCAAATGAAAATAAACTATTCTAGATGATTCTTGTGGCCTTGATTTGGTGTTGTTGATGGGCCTTGCTTGCTTGAAGGGTAGAGTGACATAATTGATCCAAAAAGGATAATGATCCATTAAACTACACTCAAACGTTGCACTCCCCTTTCTTGAGTCGTCACTTTGTTCTCTTGTCAACCTTGCCAATTTGATGCCAAATATAGACTATTATACCTCGTTGGAAAGCTATGGATGTCAGCTTTCTAACGCAACTGGAAGCACCTCAATTGGATCTCTATAGCTCAAGTTATACTCCATGGAAGGTGCAGAGGTCAGCTGGCCTGATTGCATGTTGGTACTATGCTCTTCTATGCACATTACGGGGCTGTT